>NC_138761.1:130179647-130182147 GCF_965113315.1 Podarcis vaucheri
CTGTCACTTGTGACAGCTTGCACTTTGGTGGAAAACCTTTGTTCCACCCCCTCAATCCACCCTTTGATCAGCTGTGCTGCATCATCCTTGGATTTGAGGCCATGTATCCAGGAATTCTGAGTAAAATCCTCTTGCATCGAGAGCAGAAACCTTGACCCTCCCAGACTTGGTTCCTCTACAGGACCCCACAAATCTATGTGAATCAGTTCAAAAGGCCTAGTGGTTATCCTTTCAACCTTTGGATAACTGCATCCTTTTACCTTTGCCAGTTTGCAAGTTTCACAACTTACAGCATGTCCACATTCTGAGATATTACAACCTTTGGAAACTTCCGGCAGCACCTGTAGTTCTTCAAGAGAACTATGAGCTGTACGTGTATGCCAAGCATGTACGCATGAATCATGATTGGGAATTGTAGCACGCAGTGCTTGTGCTTTCTCAACCTTCCCACCACCCTCCAGAGACGTTTTAAGAATGAAGAGATCATTCTGCCCCTTTTTAACCTTGGCAAGCATCCTCCCTCCTTTGGAGATTGTGCACACATCACCCTGAAAACAAACCGTAAATCCCTTTTTCAGTAAATAAGGCACAGATAAAAGACAGTGGTGCATCCCAGGAACAGTACAACACTCCAACGTTTCCTGTAAAATACAAAAATGCAAATTTACAGCATTAGTCATATTTCTTTTCTGTCCATTTGCAAACAGTACAGTTTTCCCGGCAGGAATTGCCGTGCAGTTCCACCTCTCGACAGCAGGTGTCTCTGGAATCAAATTGCGATTAGCTGCAGAGTCAATAACAAAACTTAGCTCTTGGCTTGTCCCACGGCTGTCTTCAGCCAACGCCAGACTAGCCGTGATCTGATAAGTCTCCTGACGTTGTTTTCCTCGTCCTTCTCTTGCGTTCTCACGCTGACCTCCCCTTCCAGACTGGTTCCCATGGAAACCCGACTGATTTCTATGGAAGGTGTCCTTGAAGCCTTCCTGTGCAGCTGCTCTCGCTTTCTGTGGGCAGTCTCTTTTGAAATGACTGTGAGATCCACACACGTAGCACCGAAGAACTCCAGTGGAAAAACACTGCCTGGTGCGCCTCCCAGCTGGCCTGGCCCTCCTTCTTCCGGAAAAGCACTCCTTGCCAGATCCGCCCCCCCTGAACTGCCGCTCCATTCCAGCAGATTCAGTGGAAAACTTTTCAAACTTGCCTTTGGAACTTTCCGCCCCCCCGACTTGCTCACTAGCACTCCTTGAGGCTAAATCATCAGGAACAGGGGCTCCAGCCATCTCTAGGCTTTCAGCTTCCATCTGCTCTAGGCCTCCTGCTGAGCCTTCACACAGACGTTTCAGCACACTCCAGGCCTCACACGCAGATTCAACGCCATCCAGGTGATGTTGCAAATTTGCATGAACACCTGCTCTCAACATGCAGACCTCAGCTCTCATAGCTTTCTCCCTCTGCATTTTCTCCTCCAGAGAAACAGACTTCAGCTTTCCTGCATCTCTGTCCACCAGTTGCACTGGTTCCCTCTGGGAAATGTCACAAACCTCCGTGGCTATGAACCACGCTCTCACCCATCTTGCCCAGGTATTCCACGCTTGGGCGGTGAGTTCCTCAAGCTGTTCAAACGGAGCTTGAATCACCTCCTGGCCATCTGCCATGTTTTCCCGTTCTCCCAAGTTGGCCCCAAGCTGTACTTACAAAAGCACCAGCTCTTCTGGCGTGGAGAAACGTTTCCTTGCTGCTCTCAGCTCACAGCTCCACAGCATTCAGCAACAGCGTCTTTCAGCTTGCTTGCTTGCTTGCTCCCGTGCTCCTCTGCTAGACACCGCAGATTTCTCAGCTCCCGGCAGCTCTTCCGTGACAGTTTTACGATAGGTGATTTAGGTTACCCATAACCTGTGGAATTTGTTTGATCTGGCGCGACCCCCGCTAATTGATTTACGATCCTCAATTAGCTCTTTACTGCCCGGCACACTTCTCCTGCCGCACGCTCTGCTCCGATCTCTCAGTCACGCCGTAGCAGAGATTACACAGCGGTGTAAAACTGTCATGTAGCTTGGCTTCCAGACAAACACACACAGTCCAGGTTTGTCTATTTACAGCTTTTATTCCAACATTTCTCAGGAATTTCCAGGACTATTTGCAGCCATGACAAAACTGCATCCTTTCCCCACAAAGTACCGAGTGGGACTGGCATACTCTTCCCAAGCTCCTCCCAAGCTTCCAAAATTGACGTCAGAATGGTGTGGCATCATGGGAAGAACTTAACCCGTTAAGTTCCAACCTCAACAGGATTGGGGTTAGGGTTAGGATTGGCGTTAGGGTTAGGTTTAGGGTTAGGTTTAGCGTTTCTGTTAGGGTTAGGGTTAGGGTTAGGGTTAGGGTTAGGGTTTGGGTTTTGGTTAGGGTTAGACTTAGGGTTAGGGTTGCGGTTAGGGTTAGGGTTAGCGTTTTGGTTAGCGTTATGGTTAGGGTTAGGGTTAGGGTTAGGGTTAGGGTTAGG
>NC_138761.1:130214647-130217147 GCF_965113315.1 Podarcis vaucheri
GGGTTAGAGTTACGGTTACGGTTAAGATTAGGGTTAGGGTTAGGGTTAGGGTGAGAGTTAGGGTTAGGGTTAAGGTTAGGGTTACGGTTAGGGTTACGGTTAGGGTTAGGGTTAGCGTCAGGGTTAGGGTTAGGGTTAGGGTTAATGTTAGAGTTAGGGTTAGGGTTAGGGTTAGGGTTAAGGTTAGGGTTAGGGTTAGGGTTAGGGTTAAGGTTAGGGTTAGGGTTAGGGTTACGGTTAGGGTTAGGGTTAGCGTTTCGGTTAGGGTTAGGGTTACGGTTAGGGTTACGGTTAGGGTTAGGATTGTTGTTAGGGTTAGGGTTAGGGTTAGGGTTAGGGTTAGGGTTAGGGTTGGGGTTGGGGTTAGGGTTAGGGTTAGGGTTAGGGTTACGGTTAAGATTAGGGTTAGGGTTAGGGTTAGGGTTAGGGTTAGGGTTAGGGCTAGGGCTAGGGTTAGGGTTAGGGTTAGGGTTAGGGTTAGGGTTACGGTTAGGGTTAGGGTTAGGGTTAGGGTTAGGGTTAGGGTTAGTGTTAGGGTTAGTGTTAGGGTTAGTGTTAGGGTTAGGGTTAGGGTTAGGGTTAGGGTTAGGGTCAGGGTTGGGGTTGGGGTTAGGGTTAGGGTTACGGTTAAGATTAGGGTTAAGGTTAGGGTTAGAGTTATGGTTAGGGTTATGGTTAGGGTTATGGTTAGGGTTAGGGTTAGGGTTAGGGTTAGGGTTAGGGTTAGGGTTAAGGTTAGGATTGGGCTTAGGGTTAGGGTTAGGGTTAGGGTTATGGTTAGGGTTACGGTTAGGATTGTTGTTAGCGTTAGGGTTAGGGTTAGGGTTAGGGTTAGGGTTAGGGTTAGGGTTAGGTTTAGCGTTTCGGTTAGGGTTAGGGTTAGGGTTAGGGTTACGGTTAGGGTTAGGGTTAGGATTGTTGTTAGGGTTAGGGTTAGGGTTAGGGTTAGGGATAGGGATAGGGATAGGGATAGGGTTAGGGTTAGGGTTAGGGTTAGGGTTAGGGTTGGGGTTGGGGTTGGGGTTAGGGTTAGGGTTAGGGTTACGGTTAAGATTAGGGTTAGGGTTAGGGTTAGGGTTAGGGTTAGGGCTAGGGTTAGGGTTAGGGTTAGGGTTAGGGTTAGGGTTAGGGCTAGGGTTACGGTTACGGTTACGGTTAGGGTTAGGTTTAGCTATTCGGTTAGGGTTAGGGTTAGGACTGTTGTTAGGGTTAGGGTTAGGGTTAGGGTTAGGGTTAGGGTTAGGGCTGGGGTTGGGGTAGGGTTAGGGTTAGGGTTAGGGTTAAGGTTAGGATTGGGCTTAGGGTTAGGGTTAGGGTTACGGTTAGGGTTAGGGTTAGGATTGTTGTTAGGGTTAGGGTTAGGGTTAGGGTTAGGGTTAGGGTTAGGGTTAGGGTTGGGGTTAGAGATAGGGTTAGGGTTAAGGTTAGGGTTAGGATTGGGGCGAGGGTTAGGGTTAGGGTTTGGCTTAGGGATGGGATTACGGGTTAGGGTTAGGGTTAGGGTTAGGGTGAGGATTACGGTTAGGGTTAGGGTTAGTGTTAGGGTTAGGATTAGGGTTAGGGATGGGTTAGGGTTCGGGTTCGGGTTCGGGTTCGGGTTAGGGATAGGGTTAGGGCTAGGGCTAGGGCTAGGGCTAGGGCTAGGGCTAGGGCTAGGGCTAGGGCTAGGGCTAGGGCTAGGGTTAGGGTTAGGGTTAGGGTTAGGGTTACGGTTAGGGTTACGGTTAGGGTTAGGGTTAGGATTCTTGTTAGGGTTAGGGTTAGGGTTAGGGTTAGGGTTAGGGTTAGGGTTAGGGTTAGGGTTAGGGTAAGGGTTAGGGTTAGGGTTAGGGTTAGGGTTAGGGTTGGGGTTAGGGTTAGGGTTACGTTTAAGATTAGGGTTAGGGTTAGGGTTAGGGTTAGAGTTATGGTTAGGGTTAGGATTAGGGTCAGGGTTAGGGTTAGGGTTAGGGTTAGGGTTAGGGTTTGGGTTTGGGTTTGGGTTAGGGTTAGTGTTACGGTTAGGGTTAGGGTTAGGGTTAGGGTTAAGGTTAGGGTTAGGGTTAGGGTTGGGGTTGGGGTTAGAGTTAATTTTAGGGTTATGGTTAGTGTTAGGGTTAGGGTTAGGATTAGGATTGGGGCGAGGGTTAGGGTTAGGGTAAGGGTTAGGGTTGGGGTTAGGGTTAGGGTTAGGGTTAGGGTTAGGGTAGGGTGAGGATTAGGGTTAGGGTTAGGATTAGGATTAGGATTAGGGTTAGGGTAAGGGTTAGGGTTGGGGTTAGGGTTAGGGTTAGGGTAGGGTGAGGATTAGGGTTAGGGTTAGGGTTAGGGTTAGGGCTAGGGTTACGGTTACGGTTACGGTTAGGGGTAGGTTTAGCGTTTCGGTTAGGGTTAGGGTTAGGATTGTTGTTAGGGTTAGGGTTAGGGTTAGGGTTGGGGTTAGGGTTTGGGTTTGGGTTAGGGTTAATGTTAGGGTTAGGGTTAAGGTTAAGGTTAGGGTTAGGGTTAGGGTTAGGGTTGG
>NC_138761.1:130249647-130252147 GCF_965113315.1 Podarcis vaucheri
GCAGAGACGCAGAGAAGGGAGGAGACAGAGAGCGAGGGGGAGGAATACGAAGGAAGGATGAGTGGGGATGACGACCCGAGATCACCGAGCCTGTACAGTGAGTCCGAGGATTCCCAGAAGGGAGCGCCAGCGGTCAGAGCAAGGGGGGAAAGCAGGGGGACACCCCAGGAAGAAGGGTCCAGAGAGGGATTAGAGAGCAGCAGTTGGAGATCGGGAACCACGTGCCCAGCCGGGAGCAGCGGGGAGAAAGGGGACCAGACATCGGGTTCCGGAGGCTTTCAGCAGGAGGGAGGGCATGAGTCAGGAGTAGTCACGCCCACCTCGGGGAGCGACGAAACGATCAAGAGAAAGGTAGAGAGTTGGGCGCGCGCGCCAAGTTCAAATGCAGCGGAAGCTGGCGCAGTAAGCAGCCCGGAGAGTGAGCCAGGTCCCAAAGCCCGCCGCAAGGAGGCGGAAGGGTCAGGGGGGTCCGCGTCAGAAGAGAGTAGGAAAGAAGAGACCCCGGGGGGCAGAAGGACCCAGAGACGGAAGGAAAGGCGCAGGAGGTGGAGCAAGGCTAGGGTATTAAGCTGGTGTGCTAGAGGCGGAGACTCAGACGGGTCTTCGCCGGTCTGACATAGAAGACGTAGGGCTGCGCATTGCAGTTTGGAAATGGAACCTGTAACCCAATAAAGACTCTTTTAACGTGAACGCTGGCTAACGTGGTCCTATGTGAGCTGGGACTGGGTAGCAGCCCTGACAGTAACACCCGTCTCCACATAGCTTCGGACACCTGATACCTCGCAGCGGAGGCAGAAGCAGCGAGAGGAGAAAATTGGTGTTTGGGAGCAAGCTCAAAAAGGTTGGCAGAGATGACGGAAGCAGAAAAAATTGCAGCGCTGCAACAGGCAGTGACCCAATTGAACGCAGAGGTACTGGCATCCAAGAAAAGGGAGCAGGATGCTGCGGCCGCCTACAGAGATCTCCACGCCAGGTTTGAAGCGTTGGTTAAGCAAGGGCAACCGGGACCCAGACCGGAGGGGGTTGGGTTGGCACGGAGAGCAGGAGGGCTTGTGGCTCACTTCGATGGGAATTTGCAACAGTACCCCAATTTTCGAGCAGACGTAATGTGCGCACTGCAACTGCTGGCAAAAGACTTTAGAGATGAGGAAGAGAAAGTGGGGTTTATACTATCCCATTTGCATGGGGATGCTAAAGCGTGGCTGCGCAATTTGTGGAGGGATAAAGATCCGGCGCTTCAGAGTGCAGATGCCTTTATCAAAGCGATGGATGCGTGCTTTTTATCTACCATTGACGTGGATCTTGCCCGACGGGAGATACATGGACTGAGACAAGGGAGGGCGAGCGTACGGCAGTATCACGCCCGCTTTTTTGCGCTGGTCAGTGCCTTGGAATGGGACCGGGATTCACCTCCAGTCAGAGACCTGTTCTGGGAGGGTCTGAGCAGTGCTGTTAAAGACGAAATTGCGAGGGGGGAGAGGCCCCAGAGCACGCAGGAGGTGGTCCAAAGGGCGCTGACTGTGGGGGTGAGGCTGGAAGAACGTCCATGGTGCAGAGACGAAGGACGTGGAGGGCGCGAAGCAGCGAGAAGTTTCTCTTTCGTTCCCAGGGAAGCTGCGCGTGCGCAATCCACACCTCCGCCAGGAGGGGGAGTGGAACCTATGGAGGTGGGAGGCGCCAGGGCTCAGTCAGCTACCAGAGCCCCTGCACCGGGAGCAGTCAAGACTAAGCCTCCTAGAGGGACCCGGAAGTGTTACATATGCGACAGCCCTCAACACATGGCGAGAGAGTGTCCCCAGAGGAACTCCAAGCACACTGCAGCCTCCGCAACGGTGATAGCAGCCACGCAGCACAGCGAACCCCAGCAGGGAAACGACGATGTCTGGCTGGAGGCAGAGGCACTGGGGCCCAGCCAGACGAATCAGTGAAGCAGTCCCCAGCGATCTTGCAACCCACAGACCCCCTCCCACCCAAACCAGTAGTGCAGCTCACCGCATCTCTCCAGCTACCCGATGGCATCACTATAGACGTGCCACTTTCTGTGGATTCTGGAAGTAACGCAGACTTTATAGCGCAGGATTTTGTGGAGCAGCACGCTATACAGCTACTGCCTGCCACTCTGCCCCTGCAAGTCGTCACAGTGGATGGCAGAGAGTTGCTGGGGGGGCAGGTGGTGAAGCAGACGCCGCCAATGGTGATGCGACTTGGTAACCACAGGGAAGTCATCAGTTTTAATGTCACCCGACTGTCGGACACACCCATTGTGTTGGGCATGAGTTGGCTGGACAGGCACAGTCCGACACTGGCTTGGTACCAGCGACAGCTGATCTTCGGCTCTTCTTATTGTGCCGAGCACTGCATCCTGCCCAGACAGGAGGGAGAGGAGGAGGAATCACAGCTGCAGTTGGGAACGTTGCAAGCAGTCCCCCACAAATACGCAGACTTTCTGGAGGTCTTCTGCGAGAAGGAGGCAGACAAGCTACCCCCTCACAGGCAGTAT
>NC_138761.1:130257147-130259647 GCF_965113315.1 Podarcis vaucheri
TTCGACAGTGGAATTTGCTGCCAAGGAGTGTGGTGGAGTCTCTTACTTTGGAGGTCTTTAAGCAGAGGCTTGACAACCATATGTCAGGAGTGCTCTGATGGTGTTTCCTGCTTGGCAGGGGGTTGGACTCGATGGCCCTTGTGGTCTCTTCCAACTCTATGATTCTATGATTCTATAACAATCCTAACCCTAACCCTAACCCTAACCCTAACCGTAACCCTAACCCTAACCCTAACCCTAACCGAAACGCTAACCCTAACCCTAACCCTAACCCTAACCGTAACCATAACCGTAACCGTAACCGTAACCCTAACCCTAACCCTAACCCTAACCCTAACCCTAACCGAAACCCTAACCCTAACTGACAGGGGTTCAGGAGCAGAGACGCAGAGAAGGGAGGAGACAGAGAGCGAGGGGGAGGAATACGAAGGAAGGATGAGTGGGGATGACGACCCGAGATCACCGAGCCTGTACAGTGAGTCCGAGGATTCCCAGAAGGGAGCGCCAGCGGTCAGAGCAAGGGGGGAAAGCAGGGGGACACCCCAGGAAGAAGGGTCCAGAGAGGGATTAGAGAGCAGCAGTTGGAGATCGGGAACCACGTGCCCAGCCGGGAGCAGCGGGGAGAAAGGGGACCAGACATCGGGTTCCGGAGGCTTTCAGCAGGAGGGAGGGCATGAGTCAGGAGTAGTCACGCCCACCTCGGGGAGCGACGAAACGATCAAGAGAAAGGTAGAGAGTTGGGCGCGCGCGCCAAGTTCAAATGCAGCGGAAGCTGGCGCAGTAAGCAGCCCGGAGAGTGAGCCAGGTCCCAAAGCCCGCCGCAAGGAGGCGGAAGGGTCAGGGGGGTCCGCGTCAGAAGAGAGTAGGAAAGAAGAGACCCCGGGGGGCAGAAGGACCCAGAGACGGAAGGAAAGGCGCAGGAGGTGGAGCAAGGCTAGGGTATTAAGCTGGTGTGCTAGAGGCGGAGACTCAGACGGGTCTTCGCCGGTCTGACATAGAAGACGTAGGGCTGCGCATTGCAGTTTGGAAATGGAACCTGTAACCCAATAAAGACTCTTTTAACGTGAACGCTGGCTAACGTGGTCCTATGTGAGCTGGGACTGGGTAGCAGCCCTGACAGTAACACCCGTCTCCACATAGCTTCGGACACCTGATACCTCGCAGCGGAGGCAGAAGCAGCGAGAGGAGAAAATTGGTGTTTGGGAGCAAGCTCAAAAAGGTTGGCAGAGATGACGGAAGCAGAAAAAATTGCAGCGCTGCAACAGGCAGTGACCCAATTGAACGCAGAGGTACTGGCATCCAAGAAAAGGGAGCAGGATGCTGCGGCCGCCTACAGAGATCTCCACGCCAGGTTTGAAGCGTTGGTTAAGCAAGGGCAACCGGGACCCAGACCGGAGGGGGTTGGGTTGGCACGGAGAGCAGGAGGGCTTGTGGCTCACTTCGATGGGAATTTGCAACAGTACCCCAATTTTCGAGCAGACGTAATGTGCGCACTGCAACTGCTGGCAAAAGACTTTAGAGATGAGGAAGAGAAAGTGGGGTTTATACTATCCCATTTGCATGGGGATGCTAAAGCGTGGCTGCGCAATTTGTGGAGGGATAAAGATCCGGCGCTTCAGAGTGCAGATGCCTTTATCAAAGCGATGGATGCGTGCTTTTTATCTACCATTGACGTGGATCTTGCCCGACGGGAGATACATGGACTGAGACAAGGGAGGGCGAGCGTACGGCAGTATCACGCCCGCTTTTTTGCGCTGGTCAGTGCCTTGGAATGGGACCGGGATTCACCTCCAGTCAGAGACCTGTTCTGGGAGGGTCTGAGCAGTGCTGTTAAAGACGAAATTGCGAGGGGGGAGAGGCCCCAGAGCACGCAGGAGGTGGTCCAAAGGGCGCTGACTGTGGGGGTGAGGCTGGAAGAACGTCCATGGTGCAGAGACGAAGGACGTGGAGGGCGCGAAGCAGCGAGAAGTTTCTCTTTCGTTCCCAGGGAAGCTGCGCGTGCGCAATCCACACCTCCGCCAGGAGGGGGAGTGGAACCTATGGAGGTGGGAGGCGCCAGGGCTCAGTCAGCTACCAGAGCCCCTGCACCGGGAGCAGTCAAGACTAAGCCTCCTAGAGGGACCCGGAAGTGTTACATATGCGACAGCCCTCAACACATGGCGAGAGAGTGTCCCCAGAGGAACTCCAAGCACACTGCAGCCTCCGCAACGGTGATAGCAGCCACGCAGCACAGCGAACCCCAGCAGGGAAACGACGATGTCTGGCTGGAGGCAGAGGCACTGGGGCCCAGCCAGACGAATCAGTGAAGCAGTCCCCAGCGATCTTGCAACCCACAGACCCCCTCCCACCCAAACCAGTAGTGCAGCTCACCGCATCTCTCCAGCTACCCGATGGCATCACTATAGACGTGCCACTTTCTGTGGATTCTGGAAGTAACGCAGACTTTATAGCGCAGGATTTTGTGGAGCAGCACGCTATACAGCTACTGCCTGCCACTCTG
>NC_138761.1:130369647-130377147 GCF_965113315.1 Podarcis vaucheri
TGAGTCAGGAGTGGCCACACCTCCATCGGGGAGCGAAGAAACGGTTAAGAGGAAAGTGGAAGGTTGGGCGCGCGCGCCAAGTTCAAATGCAGAGGAAGGCGGCGCAGTAAGCAGCCCGGAAAGGGAGCCAGGTCCTAAAGCCCGGCGCAAGGAGGCAGGAGGGTCCGGGTCAGCGTCAGAAGAATCCCGGAAGGAAGAAGCCCCGGGGGGTAGAGGGACCCAGAGGAGGACAGTCAGGCGTAAAAGGTGGAGCAGGGCTAGGATATTAAGTTGGTGCGCACGGGGCGGAGACTCAGACGGAGCTTCGTCGATCTAGCTACTAGACGTAGAGTTGCGCGCAGCAGCGTGAGAATGGAAACTGTAATTCAATAAAGACTTTTACTAAATGATCGCTGGCTAGCGTGATCCTCTGTGAGCTAGGATCTTCAAGCAGCTCTGACAGTAAGCTCCGTCTCCAAATTGTGGGCATCTACAGCCCCGAGGAGGGGAGAGAAACAGGTGCCTACTAGTGAGCTCACGAACAGCAGACGACATGACGGCTGAGCAGCAGATAGAGGAACTCAGAAAAGCAGTGGCACAACTGAATGCCGAGGCTCTCGCATCCAGGAAGAGAGAGGAGGAGGCAGCTGCCGCCTGCAGGGATCTCCAGATCAGGTTAGACGTGCTGACGAAGCAGACACCCCGGCAGGAGGGAATTGGGTTGGCGAGACGAACAGGCGGGCTGGTCTCTCACTTCGATGGGAACCTGCAACAGTATCCCAACTTTAGAGCAGACGTACTGTGCGCACTGCAACTGCTGCATAAAGACTTTAGAGATGAGCAAGAGAGAGTGGGATTCATCATGGCCCATTTGCATGGGGATGCTAAAGCATGGCTACGCAATTTATGGAGGGATAAGGATCCGGCGCTCCAGAATGCAGATGCCTTTATTAAAGCGATGGATGGGTGTTTTTTATCAAGTATTGACGTGGATCTTGCCCGGAAGGAGGTGCATGGGCTAAGACAAGGGAGGGCCAGCGTCAGACAGTACCATGCCCGCTTTTTCGCCTTGGTCAGTGCCCTGGAATGGGACAGAGATTCGGCCCCTGTAAGAGACCTCTTTTGGGAGGGGTTGCACAGCTTGATTAAAGATGAGATCGCGAGGGGGGAGCGACCCCGAACCACCCAGGAGGTCGTTCAGAGGGCACTGGCAGTGGGGGTGAGGCTGGAAGAACGTCCGTGGAGCAGGGACGAAGGGCGTGGAGGGCGCGAATCAGCCAGGGGCCCCTCCTTCCTTCCCAGAGAAGCAGCGCGGGCGCAATCCACGCCTCCGCCAGGAGGAGGAGCCGAACCTATGGAGGTTGGAGGTGCAAGGGCTCAGTCAGCAACCAGAGCCCTAGCACCGGCAGCAGTGAAAGCGAAGCCTCCTAGAGGGAACAGGAAGTGTTACGTCTGTGAGGAGCCAGGGCACATGGCGAAAGAGTGTCCCCAGAGGCTCCACAAGCTCACTGCAGCCTCAGCAATGGTGACTGCAGCAACGCAGCAAGGAGAACCACAGCAGGGAAACGACGATGTCTGGCTGGAGGAAGAGGCACTGGGGCCCAGCCAGACATGTCAGTGAAGCAGTCCCCAGAGATTTTACAGCCCGTGAACCCCCTCCCGCCCAAACCAGTGGTGAGGCTCACCGCATCTCTCCAGCTGCCCAATGGAATCACCATGGACGTGCCAATTACCATCGACTCGGGCAGCAACGCGGACTTTATAGGGCAGGAGTTTGTCGACAAGCACGCTATACAGTTGCTGCCTGCCACGCTGCCCCTGCAGGTTGTCACGGTGGATGGAAGGGAGTTGCTAGGGGGGCAAGTGGTGAAGCAGACGCCGCCAATGGTGATGCGACTTGGGAATCACAGGGAAATCATCAGCTTCAACGTCACTCAGCTATCGGACACGCCCATTGTATTGGGCATGAGTTGGCTGGACAAGCACAGCCCGGCGCTGGCTTGGTACCAGAGGCAGCTGACCTTCGGCTCTTCCTTTTGTGCTGAACACTGCATCATGCCCCAGCAGGAAGGGGAGCAAGAGGAGTCACAGCTGCAGCTAGGCACGCTGCAAGCGATTCCCCACAAGTACGCAGAATTTTTGGAAGTTTTCTGCGAGAAGGAGGCGGACAGGCTACCCCCTCACAGACCATATGACTGCAAAATTGACCTGCTGCCGGGGGCGGCGCTGCCCAAAGGGAAGCTGTATTCCATGTCAGAGGACGAACTGCAGGAACTCAAAGAGTTCTTAGATCATAATTTGGAGCGCGGTTTCATCCGAGAGTCCAAGGCAGCGGGGGGCAGTCCTGTATTCTTTGTTAAAAAGCGAGACACACCCCAAAAAAGACTGGTCGTGGACTATCGCATTTTAAACAATGGGACCAAGCCGTCGGACTTCCCCATGCCACGAATCGACGACCTCCTGGCGAAGGTGCGGAAGGGAAAAGTGTTCACCAAGTTAGACCTGCGAGGGGCGTACAACCTCATTCGCATGCGGGAGGGAGATGAGTGGAAGACGGCCATGTTCACGCCACTGGGTACCTACGAATACAGAGTTATGCCTTTTGGATTGCAAAATGGCTCCCACGTTTTTCAAGCTTTCATGCATCACGTGTTGGCGGGACTTCTCTACAAGACGTGTGTCTGTTTCTTAGATGACATCCTGATCTTTTCGGAATCGCAGCAGGAGCATGACAGACACGTCAAGGAAGTGCTGACCAGACTAAAGCAACATAGGCTCTACGCCAAGCTGGAGAAGTGCCAATTTGACGTGACGGAGGTGGATTTTCTGGGCTACAAGTTGTCTGACAAGGGGCTCGCCATGGACAGCGCCAAGGTTCGAGCGGTATTGGATTGGAAGAGTCCACGCAACCGAAAAGAGGTCCAAAGGTTTGTCGGCTTTGCGAACTTCTATCGCAAGTTTATCAAGGGCTTCGCTATGCAGACAGCGGCCATCACAGACACGCTTAGCTCCAAGAAAAAGAAGTTCGTTTGGACAGAGGAGGCGGAGCAGTCCTTTCAGGCACTCAAGCGTCTCTTCGCGTCGGAAGAGCAGCTGCTTCACGTCAACCCCAGCAGGCCGATGAGGGTGGAGACAGACGCCTCGGACAGAGCCGTGGGGGCGGTCCTGCTGCAAAAGGACCAGCAGGGGGTGTGGCGGCCGGGAGCGTTTTACTCCAGGAAGCTCAGCAAGTCCGAGCAGAACTACACCATCTGGGACAGGGAGTTGCTGGCCATTCATGCAGCGTTCAAAGCGTGGAGGCACTTCCTGATCGGCGCCAAGCACACGGTGCAGGTTTGCACGGACCACAAGAATCTGGAGCACTGGCGCACGGCACAGTTCCTAAACCAGAGGCAGATACGTTGGGCTGAGTTTTTTGCGAACTTCGACTTCCGCATAGAGTATGTCCCGGGGGACACTAACATCATGGCGGACGCCATCTCCCGTAAGCCACAGTATCTGGAGGACGCAACGCCAGCGGCCGCCATGCACATCTTCGCACCAACAGTATGGGCGTGCGCCGCGGCCACCGTGGACCTGGAGGCGGTGCGACGAGCGTTGCAGGATGACTCCTTCGCGCAAGCAAAGATGGCAGAGGTGCAAAGGGGCAAGGCTGCGGCCGACGGTTTCCAGCTACGAGATGGATTGCTCATCCGTAAAGGGGCCATCTACGTGCCGGGAGACGACCTTCGCGCCAAGGTGCTGCAGCAGCTGCACGACGCGCCCACGGCCGGGCACTTTGGCAAGGAGAAGACGGTGGAATTAGTAGCCAGGGATTTCTGGTGGCCTGGAATGAGAGGGGAGGTCGCAGACTACGTGGCGAGGTGTGACACCTGCCAGAGGGCCAAACCAGTGCACAGACCGCCGGCAGGACTGTTGGAACCGCTGCAAACTCCGGTCGAACCTTGGGAAAGGGTGGCTCTGGACTTTGTCACAGATCTGCCCAGCTCGAGGGGCAAGACGGCAGTGCTGGTGGTGGTGGACCTGTTTTCCAAGATGGCACATTTCATTCCGTGTGCGAAGGTGGCCACGGCGGAGCAAACCGCCAAACTGTTCATAGACCACGTGTTCAAGGTTCACGGTCTGCCACGGTCTATTCTGTCCGACCGCGGGCGGCAGTTCATCTCGAATTTCTGGCAGAAGCTGATGGGCTTCCTAAACGTCAAGATCAACCTGGCGTCGGCGAGACACCCGCAGACCAACGGGCAAGCGGAGCGGGTCAATGCCATCATGCAGCAGTACCTGAGATGCTATGCGAATCAACAGCCTGCGACGTGGGTGGATTACCTGCCGCTTGCCGAGTTCGCCTACAACAACACGAAGCACGTGTCCACGGGGGTCACGCCGTTCTTCGCCAACAACGGGAGGCACCCCAGAACCTTCCCGGGACTGGAAAGAATGGGGGAGGGGGAGCCGCAGACAGCAGATGCGTTCGCGTCGGAGCTGCAGGAAGTCCACGATCAGCTGAGGCGCCACCTGGAGCTGGCCAAACACGCATACAAGGTACAAGCGGACAGGCACAGAAGGGTTGGCGAAGAGCTCCACGTGGGAGACTGGGTCTGGTTAGCAGCCCACGCAGTGCCGGCCAGGTCGTTGGCCAAGAAGAAACTAGGGCATAAACAACTGGGACCCTACCAAGTCGAAGAGCAGGTCAACCCGGTAGCTTTCAGACTGGCACTTCCGGAGGGTTCCAGAATGCATCCGGTGTTCCACAGATCGGTGCTCACTCCCTACAAGGCACCGCACAGGTTCCAGGAACCCGGAACGGCGCCGAGTCCGGTCAGAGACAGAACGGGGCACGCGGGAGTGGCACAGAAGGAGCGCATCAATGACGTCACGGAGATTTTGGACTCCAGATGGGGGGAAGAGGGGGTAGAATACTTTCTCGCCAAGGAGGGCACCCTGGCCAGTGCGAACAGCTGGGTGCCGGGCTACGCCTTGGACGAACCTCTACTCAAAGACGAGTTTCATGCCCTCTTCCCACATAGACCTATGCCAGCAGACTTTTTCGACGACTGGCTTTTCACGCCCACGCTTTCGGCCAGCACTTTCCGGGGGTTCGACTCGGACGAGGACCCGACACAAGACGTCCGTTCCCCGGAGGGGTCACCCTCAGGATCTGCATCAGAACCCTCGTATTGGTGGGACGATAGACCAGAGGAGCAGTTCCGCAGAAGGTGGCTGGAAGGCCCAGGACGAGCAACGCCGCCAGGAGGAAGTGAGGGAGAGACGGACATGGACGTTTTCGGGGACGACCCTGGTTTCGAGCACGGCGGCACAGAGATGGAAGCGGAGGTGACCGTCGTCGACGAGAGCAGGGAGGAAGACCCGCGAGACTTCAGATGGAGGCCCGCCACGGGAAGCGAACGATATCCGACGTTCGTCCCTTTGCAACAGCACACCCCAGCTCCAGCACCGGAAGGAGGGGAGGGGGGAATGGGGGGCTTCGAGGGGGGGATGGATGTCAGGGGTTTAGGAGCAGAGGCAAGGGCAAGGGAGGAAACAGAGAGCGAAGGGGAGGAGGCAGAAGAAAAGATGAGTGATGACGACGACCCGAGATCTCCGAGTCTTTCCAGTGAATCAGAGGATTCACAGAAAGGAGCACCAGTGGCCAGGGCAAGGGGGGAGTCTAGGGGGGCACCCCAGGAAGATAGAGCCAGAGGGGACTCAGAGGAGAGCAGTTGGAAATCGGGACCAGCGTCACCGCCAGAGAGCAGGGAAGAGGAAGGGAGCCAGGGGGCAAGCGCTGGCAGCTCACCACAGGAGGGAGGGCATGAGTCAGGAGTGGCCACACCTCCATCGGGGAGCGAAGAAACGGTTAAGAGGAAAGTGGAAGGTTGGGCGCGCGCGCCAAGTTCAAATGCAGAGGAAGGCGGCGCAGTAAGCAGCCCGGAAAGGGAGCCAGGTCCTAAAGCCCGGCGCAAGGAGGCAGGAGGGTCCGGGTCAGCGTCAGAAGAATCCCGGAAGGAAGAAGCCCCGGGGGGTAGAGGGACCCAGAGGAGGACAGTCAGGCGGAAAAGGTGGAGCAGGGCTAGGATATTAAGTTGGTGCGCACGGGGCGGAGACTCAGACGGAGCTTCGTCGATCTAGCTACTAGACGTAGAGTTGCGCGCAGCAGCGTGAGAATGGAAACTGTAATTCAATAAAGACTTTTACTAAATGATCGCTGGCTAGCGTGATCCTCTGTGAGCTAGGATCTTCAAGCAGCTCTGACAGTTAGGGTTAGGGTTAGGGTTAGGGTTAGGGTTAGGGTTAGCGTCAGGGTTAGGGTTAGGGTTAGGGTTAATGTTAGAGTTAGGGTTAGGGTTAAGGTTAGCGTTATGATTTGGGTTAGGGTTAGGGTTAAGGTTAGGGTTAGGGTTAGGGTTAGGGTTAGGGTTAGGGTTAGGGTTAGGGTTAGGGTTAGGGTTAGGGTTAGGGTTAGGGTTACGGTTAGGGTTAGGGTTAGCGTTTCGGTTAGGGTTAGCGTTTCGGTTAGGGTTAGGGTTAGGGTTAGGATTGTTGTTAGGGTTAGGGTTAGGGTTAGGGTTGGGGTTGGGGTTAGGGTTAGGGTTAGGGTTAGGGTTACGGTTAAGATTAGGGTTAGGGTTAGGGTTAGGGTTAGGGTTAGGGTTAGGGTTTGGGCTAGGGTTAGGGTTACGGTTACGGTTAGGGTTAGGGTTAGGGTTAGGGTTAGGGTTAGTGTTAGGGTTATGGTTAGGGTTAGGGTTAGGGTTAGGGTTAGGGTTAGGGTTGGGGTTGGGGTTAGGGTTAGGGTTAGGGTTACGGTTAAGATTAGGGTTAGGGTTAGGGTTAGAGTTATGGTTAGGGTTAGGGTTATGGTTAGGGTTAGGGTTAGGGTTAGGGTTAGGGTTAGGGTTTGGGTTAGTGTTACGGTTAGGGTTAGGGTTAGGGTGAAGGTTTGGATTGGGCTTAGGGTTAGGGTTAGGGTTAGGGTTAGGGTTACGGTTAGGGTTACGGTTAGGGTTACGGTTAGGGTTACGGTTAGGATTGTTGTTAGCGTTAGCGTTAGGGTTAGGGTTAGGGTTAGGGTTAGGGTTACGGTTAGGGTTAGGGTTAGGTTTAGCGTTTCGGTTAGGGTTAGGGTTAGGGTTAGGGTTACGGTTAGGCTTAGGGTTAGGATTGTTGTTAGGGTTAGGGTTAGGGATAGGGTTAGGGTTAGGGTTAGGGTTAGGGTTAGGGTTAGGGTTGGGGTTGGGGTTGGGGTTAGGGTTAGGGTTAGGGTTAGGGTTAGGGTTACGGTTAAGATTAGGGTTAGGGTTAGGGTTAGGGCTAGGGTTAGGGTTAGGGTTAGGGTTAGGGTTAGGGTTAGGGCTAGGGTTACGGTTACGGTTACGGTTACGGTTAGGGTTAGGGTTAGGTTTAGCTATTCGGTTAGGGTTAGGGTTAGGATTGTTGTTAGGGTTAGGGTTAGGGTTAGGGTTAGGGCTGGGGTTGGGGTTAGGGTTAGGGTTAGGGTTAGGGTTAGGGTTTGGGCTAGGG
>NC_138761.1:130654427-130656927 GCF_965113315.1 Podarcis vaucheri
GGGTTAGGGTTAGGGTTAAGGTTAGGATTGGGCTTAGGGTTAGGGTTAGGGTTACGGTTAGGGTTAGGGTTAGGATTGTTGTTAGGGTTAGGGTTAGGGTTAGGGTTAGGGTTAGGGTTAGGGTTAGGGTTGGGGTTGGGGTTAGAGTTAGGTTTAGGGTTAGGGTTAGGGTTAGGATTGGGGCGAGGGTTAGGGTTAGGCTTAGGGATGGGATTACGGGTTAGGGTTAGGGTGAGGATTACGGTTAGGGTTAGGGTTAGGGTTAGGGTTAGGGTTAGGGTTAGGGTTAGGATTAGGGTTAGGGATGGGTTAGGGTTAGGGTTAGGGTTAGGGTTCGGGTTCGGGTTAGGGATAGGGTTAGGGCTAGGGCTAGGGCTAGGGCTAGGGCTAGGGTTAGGGTTAGGGTTAGGGTTAGGGTTAGGGTTAGGGTTAAGGTTAGGTTTAGAGTTAGGGTAAGGGTTAGAGTTAGGGTTAGGGTTAGGGTTAGGGTTAGGGTTAGGGTTGGGGTTAGGGTTAGGGTTGGGGTTAGTGTTAGGGTTACGTTTAAGATTAGGGTTAGGGTTAGGGTTAGGGTTAGGGTTAGGTTAGGGTTAGGGTTAGGGTTAGGGTTAGGGTTAGGGTTAGGGTTAGGGCTAGGGCTAGGGATAGGGTTAGGGTTAGGGTTACGGTTAGCGATGGGTTAGGGTTAGGGTTAGGTTAGGGTTAGGGTTAGGGTTAGGGTTAGGGCTAGGGCTAGGGCTAGGGTTAGGGTTAGGGTTAGGGTTAGGGTTAGGGTTAGGGTTAGGGTTAGGGTTAGGGTTAGGGTTAGGGCTAGGGCTAGGGTTACGGTTACGGTTAGGGTTAGGGTTTGGGTTAGGGTTAGTGTTACGGTTAGGGTTAGGGTTAGGGTTAAGGTTAGGATTGGGCTTAGGGTTAGGGTTAGGGTTAGGGTTACGGTTAGGGTTGGGCTTAGGCTTAGGCTTAGGGTTAGGGTTAGGGTTAGGGTTAGGGTTAGGGTTAGGGTTAGGGTTAGGGTTTGGGTTTGGGTTAGGGTTAGTGTTATGGTTAGGGTTAGGGTTAGGGTTAAGGTTAGGATTGGGCTTAGGGTTAGGGTTACGGTTAGGGTTAGGGTTAGGGCTGGGGTTGGGGTTAGGGTTAGGGTTAGGGTTAGGGTTAGGGTTAGGGTTAGGGTTACGGTTAAGATTAGGGTTAGGGTTAGGGTTAGGGTTAAGGTTAGGATTGGGCTTAGGGTTAGGGTTAGGGTTACGGTTAGGGTTAGGGTTAGGATTGTTGTTAGGGTTAGGGTTAGGGTTAGGGTTAGGGTTAGGGTTGGGGTTGGGGTTAGAGTTAGGTTTAGGGTTAGGGTTAGGGTTAGGATTGGGGCGAGGGTTAGGGTTAGGCTTAGGGATGGGATTACGGGTTAGGGTTAGGGTGAGGATTACGGTTAGGGTTAGGGTTAGGGTTAGGGTTAGGGTTAGGGTTAGGGTTAGGGTTAGGGTTAGGATTAGGGTTAGGGATGGGTTAGGGTTAGGGTTAGGGTTCGGGTTCGGGTTCGGGTTAGGGATAGGGTTAGGGCTAGGGCTAGGGCTAGGGCTAGGGCTAGGGCTAGGGCTAGGGCTAGGGCTAGGGCTAGGGTTAGGGTTAGGGTTAGGGTTAGGGTTAAGGTTAGGTTTAGAGTTAGGGTAAGGGTTAGAGTTAGGGTTAGGGTTAGGGTTAGGGTTAAGGTTAGGGTTGGGGTTAGGGTTAGGGTTGGGGTTAGTGTTAGGGTTACGTTTAAGATTAGGGTTAGGGTTAGGGTTAGGGTTAGGGTTAGGGTTAGGTTAGGGTTAGGGTTAGGGTTAGGGTTAGGGTTAGGGTTAGGGTTAGGGTTAGGGTTAGGGTTAGGGCTAGGGCTAGGGATAGGGTTAGGGTTAGGGTTACGGTTAGCGATGGGTTAGGGTTAGGGTTAGGTTAGGGTTAGGGTTAGGGTTAGGGCTAGGGCTAGGGCTAGGGTTAGGGTTAGGGTTAGGGTTAGGGTTAGGGTTAGGGTTAGGGTTAGGGTTAGGGTTAGGGCTAGGGCTAGGGTTACGGTTACGGTTAGGGTTAGGGTTTGGGTTAGGGTTAGTGTTACGGTTAGGGTTAGGGTTAGGGTTAAGGTTAGGATTGGGCTTAGGGTTAGGGTTAGGGTTAGGGTTACGGTTAGGGTTGGGCTTAGGCTTAGGCTTAGGCTTAGGCTTAGGGTTAGGGTTAGGGTTAGGGTTAGGGTTAGGGTTAGGGTTTGGGTTTGGGTTAGGGTTAGTGTTATGGTTAGGGTTAGGGTTAGGGTTAAGGTTAGGATTGGGCTTAGGGTTAGGGTTACGGTTAGGGTTACGGTTAGGGTTAGGGTTAGGGTTAGGATTGTTGTTAGGGTTAGGGTTAGGGTTAGGGTGAGGGTTAGGGTTGGGGTTAGGGTTAGGGTTAGGGTTAGGGTTAGGGTTAGGGTTACAGTTAAGATTAGGGTTAGGGTTAGGGTTTAGGTTAGGATTGGGGTTAGGGTTAGGGT
>NC_138762.1:0-152225 GCF_965113315.1 Podarcis vaucheri
GTTGCTTGAGAAGTTCAGAATGTCTGATTGTGCAGGGGTTAGGGCACCCATGGAGACGAGCTACGTGAAAGACAGTCGGCTAGCAGAACGCATTGAGTGCGAAAACGCTGAGCTCTTCCAGTCCGCTCTGGGTAGTCTGTTGTATCGCTCCCAATGGAGCAGGCCGGACATTGCTTTTGCTACCAATCTGCTCAGTAGGGAAGCATCAAAGCCCAGTGTACTGAGGCTGAGTTAATTGCACTGTCATAATTGTGCAGGGAACTGGAATTCTATAGATGCCTGGTGCAAGAGATCTATGGGGATTGTTGCCTGCCCATCACTGTTTGGGAAGACAATCAACCCTGTCTGATGTTGGCAGAATCCAGGCAGTTTAAGGCCAGAACCAAGCATCTAGACATACGTTTCCAGAATGCGTGTAGCAGATCATACTTCTGATGTCTCAGAAGAGGACATCAGAAAGGGAGGGAGACTGCTCCTGAAGGTAGGAGTCTATCAATTGATGAAGATGATCATCCAAATGTCATAGACCAAATGGAGCAAACAGCACGCAGACCTAGTGGTGGGAGGAAAAAATCCTTAAATAAGAGACACGGGGGAATGATTAATGGACTTCAATGTCTGTACACTAATGTGCAAAGCATGGGAAATAAACAAGACGAGCTTGAGCTCTTGGTACAGCAAACTAAATATATCACACTGAAACCTGGTGTGATAAGTCCCACGATTGGAATGTAATAATGGGGGGATACAATCTATTTCAGAGAAACAGACCAGACAAGAAAGTAGGAGGAGTGGCGTTATATTTCAGAGATGTGTATACCTGTGAAGAGATCCAAGATTTAGAACCTCAAAGCCAAAGTGAGAGCATTTGGGTCAAAATTAAGGGAGAGAAGAATAACAGTGACCTCATTGTGGGAGTTTACTATAGATCCCCAAGCCAAACGGAGGACATAGATGATGCCTTCCTGGAACAGATGGCCAAGCATGCAAAAAGAAGGGAGATAGTAGTAATGGGGGACTTCAATTACCCGGATATTTGTTGGATGTCAAACTCAGCCAAGAGCATAAGGTCAAACAGATTCCTCACTGGCCTTGCAGACAACTTTATTGTCCAGAAAGTGAGAGAAGCAACAAGCGGAACAGCCATTTTAGATCTGGTCCTAACCAATGTTGATGACCTGGTTAGTGGGGTAGAAGTGGAAGGATCATTAGGCGTGAGTGATCATGCTCTTCTGAAGTTTACTATACAGCGGAAAGGAGCAGCCAAGCATACTAGGACTCAATTTCTTGACTTTAAGAAAGCCGACTTCATAAAACTTAGGGAAGTGCTGGGTGAGATCCCATGGACAGTAATACTAAAAGGAAAGGGACTTCATGATGGCTGGGAGTTTGTTAAGAGGGAGATAGTAAAAGCACAACGTCAGGCAATACCAAGGAGACGGAAACATGGAAGGTGCCTAAAGAAGCCTGGGTGGCTATCTAAAGAACTTTTAACTGAGTTAAGATTTAAAAAGGATGTGTACAAAAAATGGAAAAGGGGGGAAACCACCAAAGAGGAATTCAAACAAATAGCCAGCACGTGTAGACACCAAGTCAGAAAAGCTAAAGCACAAAATGAACTCAGGCTTGCTAGAGAGGTTAAAAGCAACAAAAAAGGCTTTTATGGGTATGTTCGTAGCAAAAGGAAGAACAAAGAAACAGTGGGGTCACTCAGAGGAGAAGATGGTGAAATGCAAACAGGGGACACAGAAAGGGCTGAACTCCTCAATGCCTTCTTTGCCTCAGTCTTCTCCGATAAAGAAAACAATGCCCGACCTGAAGAATTTGGAGCAAATGATTCAGCAAAGGAAACACAGCCCAGAATAACTAAGGAGACAGTTCAAGAATACTTGGCTAGTTTAGATGTATTCAAGTCTCCAGGGCCAGATGAACTGCATCCAAGAGTATTAAAAGAACTGGCAGATGTGATCTCAGAACCACTGGCAGTCATCTTTGAGAATTCCTGGAGAACAGGCGAAGTCCCGGCAGACTGGAGGAGGGCAAATGTTGTCTCTATTTTCAAAAAGGGGGAAAGAGAGGACCCAAATAATTACCGCCCAGTCAGTCTGACATCAATAGCAGGGAAGATTCTGGAGCAGATCATTAAGCAAACAGTCTGTGAGCACCTAGAAAGGAATGCTGTGATCACCAATAGTCAGCATGGATTTCTGAAAAATAAGTCATGTCAGACTAACCTGATCTTGTTTTTTGACAGAATTACAAGCCTGGTAGATGAAGGGAACGCAGTGGATGTAGCCTACCTTGATTTCAGCAAGGCATTTGACAAGGTGCCCCATGATATTCTTGTAAAGAAGCTGGTAAAATGCGGTCTTGACTCTGCTACCACTCAGTGGATTTGTAACTGGCTGACTGACCAAACCCAAAGGGTGCTCATCAATGGTTCCTCTTCATCCTGAAGAAGAGTGACTAGTGGGGTGCCACAGGGTTCTGTCTTGGGCCCGGTCTTATTCAACATCTTTATCAACGACTTGGATGATGGACTCAAGGGCATCCTGATCAAATTTGCAGATGACACCAAACTGGGAGGAGTGGCTAACACCCCAGAGGACAGGATCACACTTCAAAATGACCTTGACAGATTAGAGAACTGGGCAAAAACACACAAGATGAACTTTAACAGGGAGAAATGTAAAGTATTGCACTTGGGCAAAAAAAATGAGAGGCACAAATACAAGATGGGGGACACCTGGCTTGAGAGCAGTACATGTGAAAAGGATCTAGGAGTCTTGGTTGACCACAAACTTGACAGGAGCCAACAGTGTGACGCGGCAGCTAAAAAAGCCAATGCAATTCTGGGCTGCATCAATAGGAGTATAGCATCTAGATCAAGGGAAGTAATAGTGCCACTGTATTCTGCTCTGGTCAGACCTCACCTGGAGTACTGTGTCCAGTTCTGGGCACCACAGTTCAAGAAGGACACTGACAAACTGGAACGTGTCCAGAGGAGGGCAACCAAAATGGTCAAAGGCCTGGAAACGATGCCTTATGAGGAACGGCTAAGGGAGCTGGGCATGTTTAGCCTGGAGAAGAGGAGGTTAAGGGGTGATATGATAGCCATGTTCGAAGATATAAAAGGATGTCACATAGAGGAGGGAGAAAGGTTGTTTTCTGCCGCTCCAGAGAAGCGGACACGGAGCAATGGATCCAAACTACAAGAAAGAAGATTCCACCTAAACATTAGGAAGAACTTCCTGACAGTAAGAGCTGTTTGACAGTGGAATTTGCTGCCAAGGAGTGTGGTGGAGTCTCCTACTTTGGAGGTCTTTAAGCAGAGGCTTGACAACCATATATCAGGAGTGCTCTGATGGTGTTTCCTGCTTGGCAGGGGGTTGGACTCGATGGCCCTTGTGGTCTCTTCCAACTCTATGATTCTATGATTCTATGACATTTCCCTTTTCTTTTAGGGTCCAGTGTGCTTTGAAGATGTCACTGTTTGTTTCACGGATGAGGAATGGGCATTGCTGGATCCTGACCAGAGAGCTCTGCATAAGGACGTCATGGAGGAGAATCGTGGGATAGTGGCCTCTCTTGGTAAGGCTCCCTGTGGGATCGTCCTATCTGCCTGGAAATTAAAAAAATACCTCTATGTAACAAACCTCATACATTTCCACATAGCTCAACAGCGCCCAATACAACACCTGGGAACCTAACACTCCCACAATAAACCTTGAACAGCAAATTCCAGTTTTTTCTGTGAACCATCTTCCTCCAGTTCTGCCTTTTTGTACCACGGTTGGGTCTCTGAACTGCCCAGGCATCTTAAATGTCAGCTTCAGTGTTGGTATCTGAAGAAGTGTGCATGCATGCACACGAAAGCTCATACTGATAACAAACTCAGTTGGTCTCTAAGGTGCTACTGGAAGGATTTTTTTTTATTTAGCTTCAGAGTTTTGTGGAAAGAAAAGTAGCTTCTGTCAAGTTTTCTGTTTTTGTTTTTGCTGCTGTCAGTCTTGGGTTGACCAGAGAGACGACTGACATTGGAGATGGAGGGGATGCCATGACTGGGCCAAACAAAATCCATCCCAGAGAAGAGCCAGGCTTATTGAATCTCAGGTAGTAGTAGCAGTGATGATGATGATGATGATGATGATGATACTAATAATAATAATAATAGTAATAGTAATTTTTATTTGTACTCTGCCCGTCTGGCTGGGTTGCCCCAGCTGCTCTGGGCAGCTTCCAACACTTACATACACCAGAAACATTAATCATAACAATCTGTCCCCATATAAAAAGTACATTAACTTTAAAATGAACAACTTACACTAGTGGCCAAAATAGTGGAAACCTTTTGGAGAAAGTGTATTTCAGAGCTTTGATACCTCATGACACCACTTTTTTGGGAGAAATAGCATAAAACTATATATCAATGGAAAAACAATTTAATGAAGAATGTAATGATTTTCTTCTGTCATGCAGGCACAGTCTCTTCATTCTTCGATCATCACTTGCTGTTGTGCACCTTTCCCTGCCTTTACCAGTCTGATTTTGGAGTGACTGAGTCTCTTATACCTCTTCAAAAATATAGACCAGCTTTAGTTAAGTTTTCCCCAATCTTTCTTCTATTTTCTTCATACCTGTAGCCTTGTTCACTTAATACAGTGGTACCCCGCAAGACGAACGCCTCGCAAGACGGAAAACCCGCTAGACGAAAGGGTTTTCCGTTTTGGAGGTGCTTCGCAAAACGAATTTCCCTATGGGCTTGCTTCGCAAGACGACAGCCCATAGGGAAATCTCAGGGACAGCGGGGAAGCGCAGCGCGTCTTCCCCACTGTCCTCGGACCTCCTCCGAAGCCTGGCGGCGGGGCGGGAACACCTCCCGCCGCCGCCGGGCTTCGGAAGGCTCCTCCGAAGCCGGGCGGTGGGGAGGGAACACCTCCACCTGCCGACGGGCTTCGGAAGGCTCCTCCGAAGCCGGGCGGTGGGGAGGGAACACCTCCACCCGCCGCCGGGCTTCGGAAGGCTCCTCTGAAGCCGGGCGGCGGATGGAGGTGTTCCTGCCCCACCGCCCGTCTTCGGAACGGTGCTCCAAAGCCGGGCGGTGGGGAGGGAACACCTTCTGACGGCGGGCGGGGGGGGGGCGAAAGTCTTTGCTCCCCCCTGCCTGCCTGTCCTGGAGGGCTTTTGAAGGCAGGGGGGAGCAAAGACTTTCGCCCCCCGCCCGCCTTCAGAGGAGGTCCAGGACCTCTTCTGAAGGCTGGCAGGGGGCAAAAGTCTTTGTCCCCCCTGCCTGCCTTCCCAGGGGCTTTTAAATCGCCCCGGACAGCGGAGAAGTCCTCCGCTGTCCCGGGGCGATTTAAAAATGCCACCCGCCAGCATTTTAAGATCGCCCGGACAGCGGAGAAGTCCTCCGCTGTCCCGGGGTTTTTTAAAATGCTGGGGGTGGGAAGAAAAGCCCTTATGTCCCCCCCCCAGCCTTCAGAAGAGGTCCGGGGACAGACTGTCCCCGGACCTGGTCTGAAGGTGGTTTCCCTAGGAACGCATTAATTGATTTTCAATGAATTCCTATGGGAAACCGTGCATCGCAAGACGAAAAACTCGTAAGACGAAGAGACTTGCAGAACGAATTAATTTCGTCTTGCGAGGCACCACTGTAGTACGATTTTACATCTCTTTCTGGGTAACTACCAACCAAATTGATAGCAATCACATAATACCCTGACAAAAGTCAACCTAAGCAAGTTGTGCTTCCCCTTTCTGGTTATATGTCTATAACATTTGACAGAATACAGATAATTGAACAAATTTGTTGCACTATGTCAGGGAACTGACATCAGAGCAGAGAGGAGAGGCGAGGCTCCCAGATTCTGCAAGAGAGGGAACGAGTAAGGGAAGAGAGAGAACGTCATCTGGGGAAGGAAGTCCAGGTGACACCGGGAAGAAGGGAGAGGCAGAGAGCATCTCGGAGGTGAGGCTCCGAGACTCTTCCAGTGAAGTCAGTGAGGAGGGTGGAGGACCACCACTCGGCACGCCCACTCTGCGCAGAAGGCTTCCGCGCAGAGAGGCGAGGCGAAGGTTGTCCGTTAAGGAATTCTTATGCTGGAGGAAATTTAGGAGACGCCCACTCACGGATTCTGCTAGCGACTGAGCAGCAGCGCAAAGGGCTGCTCAGTCAGGGAAAGACACAACTACCCCTAAGCAGTTTGGAACGGCTGGAGATTTACACACAAGCAACCCCATTTCCCATGACAGAAATCCGTGAGTCCTTTACGTTGCTTGTGTGCAAGAGGACCGGGGTACAGTCATGAGCCAAACCGGAGGAGCCGGCGCAGGAGAGGGGGCCAAAGGCGGACAGAGTCTGGAGGAGAGAAACCGAGACTTGGAGCAGCAACTGGCTCTACTAGCGGCGCGGCTGGATGAAAGGAGGACACATGACGCCCAGGGGAAGATTACCCCATCGCAAGAAAGGTACCGGGACTTGTGCAGACGTTTGGGGGCAACCCCAGGGATTATAACGCTTTTAAGACAGAAGTGCAGTATGCGCTGGATCTGCAGCACGATGACTTTGCCGACGATGGGGGAAGAGTCGCTTTCGTGGTGGGGCACCTGCAGGGGAGGGCCAGAGATTGGGTCCGACCCTTAATGGCGGCGGAGAACGCGGCTCTGAAGGACTTGAGAAAGTTTTTTAGCGCGATGGATCACATGTTCTCGAGCGATGTTGAAGAGAGTGTGACTCGTAAAGAACTGATGGGGTGCAAGCAAGGAAACCAGTCAGTGAGAGAGTACTGGTCGAGATTTGCTATGCTGATCCATAAACTTGGGTGGGATCTGAGTTCTCAACCAGTACAAATGTTATTTGAGGAGGGCTTATCCCCTTGGGTGAGAGACGAACTTTCCCGCTCACCCCGCCTGGAATCGATGGACCAGCTGACCAAGTTGGCGCTCGCTGTAGGAGTCCGACGAGACGCGCGCGGTGGAAAGGCGGGAAGGGAGAGCAGAGCGTTGGCATGACAACCACATTCCAGACATGCCAGCGTCTACTGTGCCACCCGAGGATTCAATGGAGATTGGAGGAGCGAGTGCGCGCGGGTTTTCAAACTCCAGCAAGGTGCGTAAGAAGGAGGGGAAAACCAGTAAGAGGTGTTTCCTATGCCAGCAGCCGGGACATTTTGCCAGAGTATGCCCTCAGAAGAAGGCGTGGCAAGGAATGGTGGGGGCAGTGGGGAGTGAGGAGGAAAAGAAAGAGGCGCCGGGAAACGGCCGTGCTTGGCTGCAGGAAGGAGGGCACAGCAGCCAGGCGAGCAACCAGTAGAAGTGCCCAAACCAGACCCTCCCCGAGCAGCCATCGCCATAGAGGTGGTGCTAGAACTCCCAAACGGACACCCCATCAAAGTGAAGGCGCTGCTGGATTCAGGCAGCTCTTGCAACTTCTTTAGCAAGGATTTTGTGCTAGAACACCAGCTACAGGTGGTGCCCCTAGAACATCCACTGCAAGTAACCACTATTGATGGGAGAGAACTTTTGGGAGGGGAAGTGACCCACCAGACCCCGCCCATGAAAATGACAGTTTCCAGATACACTGAGACAATTGCCTTTCACGTAGCCACCTTAGCAGGACCACCTATCATACTGGGAATGAGTTGGCTGGCACTGCACGACCCAGTAGTAGGGTGGCACCAGCGGACAGTCACCTTTGGGTCAGCTCACTGCGTAGAGCATTGCCACAGAGGGGAAACCTCGAGGATGGCAGTAGCCAGGGTGGCAGGGATGGCGGTGGGAGAAAAGGGGAGAGTACCACCTCAGTATGCAGACCTGGAAGAAGTCTTCAGCGAGAGAGAGGCGGATAGACTACCCCCTCACCGGCCCTTTGACTGTCAGATCAACCTACTCCCAGGGGCCCAGTTACCAGTGGGTAAGCTGTACGCCATGTCAGACAGGGAGATGCAGGAGTTGCAGAAGTTCATTGACAAGAGGGGCTTTATACGTGAATCAAGGGCGGTGGGGGGCAGTCCAGTGTTCTTTGTGGACAAGAGAGACTCCAAAGAACCACGCTTAGTCGTAGATTACAGGTCCGTCAACCGGGTATCGGAACCGGTGACCTTCCCAATGCCCAGGATTGATGACATTTTGGCCAGGGTAAGGAAAGGGAAGGTTTTTACCAAGTTGGACCTTCGAGGGGCGTACAATTTGATAAGGATGAGGGAGGGGGATGAATGGAAAACCACGATGTTCACCCCTCTGGGAGCCTTTGAGTATCTCGTTATGCCCTTCGGATTACAATCGGGATCCAGCACATTTGAAGCATTCATGCACCACGTGCTGGAGTCCCTGCTGTACAAGAATTGTGTGGCCTTCCTGGACGACGTGCTTATCTACTCAGAGAACGAGGAGCAGCATGTGAAAGATGTCAGGGAAGTGCTGAAAAGGCTGCAGGAGCATCAGCTGTGGGTCAAACTGGAGAAATGCCAATTCCATGCCCGAGAGGTGGAGTTCCTGGGCTACAGGTTGTCAGACAAAGGTCTGGCAATGGACCCAGGCAAGGTGCAGGCCGTGCTAGAATGGAAGGCTCCCAAGAACAGGAAGGACGTGCAGAGGTTCTTGGGGTTTGCAAATTTCTACAGGAAGTTAATCAAGAACTTCGCCCATCTAACGGCACCCATAACGGATTGTCTCAGCAGCAAGAAGAAGTTCGAATGGACGGAAGAGGCCCAGCATTCCTTTGAGAAGCTTAAGAGGGCTTTCGCGTCGGAAGAGCAGCTCCTACATGTGGATTTGCGGAAGCCGATGAGGCTAGAGACGTACGCGTCAGACAGAGCTGTAGGAGGCATATTGCTCCAGCAGGGAAATGGGGAGTGGAAGCCGTGTGCCTTCTTTTCCAGGAAGCTGAACAAGTCAGAGCAAAACTATACGGTGTACGATCGGGAACTGCTGGCAATTCACGAGGCCTTTCGACGATGGAGACATTTTCTCATAGGCGCACAGCACAAAGTCCAGGTGTGTACTGACCACAAGAACCTGGAATATTGGAGAACGACGAGAGTGCTGAACCAACGACAGGTGCGGTGGGCACAGGAGTTTTCCAAGTTTAATTTTGAGATTAGGTACGTGCCTGGTAAGGAAAATGTCAGAGCAGACGCCCTCTCCCGCAAGCCCGAATACGAGGAAGGGGAGGGAGGGCCAGAAGCGCGTTATGTCATACCCGAGGACAAATGGGTGTGTGTGGGAGTGTTCGTAGGGAGGCAAGAGCTGGCCGGGTTGACAAGGGATGATCAGTATGCACAAACCAAGATCAGGGAAATTGGTATTACTGGGGAAACTCGGGGGGGGGTTGAAGTAAAGGACGGGGCATTGTACTATAAGGGTGCTTTGTACATACCTGAGGGGAATTTGAGGAGCAGAATACTCAAACAACTGCATGACAACCCCACGACAGGACATTTTGGCCAACATAAGACAATGTTACTGGTCACCAGGCAGTTTTGGTGGCCACGGGTGAGGGAAGATGTGAAGGAGTATGTACGCATGTGCCAGTGCTGCCAGAGAGCGAAGGGAGAGAGGACAGCACCTGCGGGGTTACTGGAGCCCTTACCGACACCAGAGAGGCCATGGGAGGTGGTATCAATTGATTTTATGACAGATTTACCCAAAGCGAGGGGGAAAACGGCAGTAATGGTGGTAGTTGACTTGATGACCAAAATGTGCCATTTCATTGCGTGCTCGCATGCGGTGACTGCAGAAGAAACAGCAAAGCTGTTTGTAGAGCATGTTTTCAGGTTGCATGGCACCCCCTTGAGGATTTTATCCGACAGAGGCCGGCAATTTACGTCCAGATTCTGGAGGAAGCTTATGAGTCTGCTGGACGTCAAGGTTAGTTTCTCAACGGCCAGACATCCCGAAACCAACGGACAAGCAGAGAGAGCTAACAGCATTCTTCAACAATATCTACGCTGCTACGTCAACGAGAGGGAGAATGATTGGGTGGACAAATTAGCGCTGGCTGAGTTTGCATACAATAACGCAGAACATGTGTCCACAGGGATGAGTCCGTTTATGGCGAATTACGGGTGTCACCCCAGGGCTTTCCCAGGGGAAGGGGAGGGAAGTTGGAGTGTTCCCGCAGCTGAAAAATTTGTGGAAGAGATGGAGGCTTTACACCACCGTTCAGGGAAGGGAGGGAATTTCTGGGTCAGCAAAGTGAAACACCCTTGCATCCACAGATGGAGGAAAGGGAACTCAGTGGCCATGCAGCTGAAATTCTCGATTCCAGGTGGAAAGGGGGGCGAGTGGAATATTTGGTGGCATGGGAGGGGGAGCCAGAAGAGGAAAACGCATGGGTCCCAGCAGAAGAGATTAGGGATGAGTATCTGCAGGAGGAGTTTCATAGCAGGTATCCGAGAAAGCCCAAACCACCAGAGAGGTTCTAGGGGGAGCAATTTGGCACCACCGATGAAGAGGAAGAGTTTGCGGGGTTTTCCGCCTCCGAAGAGGAGGAATGGGATTTGTCCGGAGAAGAATCCGACTGGGGAGATTGGGGAGAGAGAAGAGACAGCAGCAAATGGAGAGGGGTGTTTGAAACATCGGACGGAGAGGAGAGTTCCTTCCGGGGGTTTCCTGCCTCACCATCGGAGGAAAGGATGGGGGGTGGAGGGCCCTGGGAGGGAGGTGGATGTCAGGGAACTGACATCAGAGCAGAGGGGAGAGGCGAGGCTCCCAGATTCTGCAGGAGAGGGAACGAGTAAGGGAAGAGAGAGAACGTCATCTGGGGAAGGAAGTCCAGGTGACACCGGGAAGAAGGGAGAGGCAGAGAGCATCTCGGAGGAGAGGCTCCGAGACTCTTCCAGTGAAGTCAGTGAGGAGGGTGGAGGACCACCACTCGGCACGCCCACTCTGCGCAGAAGGCTTCCGCGCAGAGAGGCGAGGCGAAGGTTGTCCGTTAAGGAATTCTTATGCTGGAGGAAATTTAGGAGACGCCCACTCACGGATTCTGCTAGTGACTGAGCAGCAGCGGCAAGGCTGCTCAGTCAGGGAAAGACACAACCACCCCTAAGCAGTTTGGAACGGCTGGAGATTTACACACAAGCAACCCCATTTACTGTGACACACTACATTCTTGATTAAATTATCTTTCCATTGCTATATAATATTATGGTATTGCAGTCATACCTCGGGTTACAGTCACTTTAGGTTGCATGTTTTCGGGTTGCGCACTGAGCTGAACCTGGAAGTACCGGAATGGCTTACTTCCAGGTTTCAGTGCTTGCACATGCACAGAACCACCAAATTACGACCCACGCATGCGCAGATGCAACGCTGCAGGTTGCGAACGCTGCGGGTTGTGAACATGTCTCCCACACGGATCATGTTTGCAACCCGAGCATCCACTGTCCTCCAAAAGAAGTGGTGTTATGAGCCATCAAACATCTGAAATGCACTTTTTTCTAAAAGGCTTTCACAATTTTACCACTACAGTATATCAAAGAAAGCAACATTCAACAACCCATCAGAATCTAATAATAAATATGTTGGTTAATGACAAACAACAAAGGTAATGAACAAGCACCCAACTCCCTTCAGTTCTTCTGCATTTAATCCCTTTTTGTCTCCGTTGCAGATTGTGATGAATTGCAGATCGAGAACAAGGCTGAACAAGAGAAAATCCCCAGAGAGGAGAAGCCATGGAAAAATTTGGAGTGTGGAGACAGCCGCACTCAGAGCTCCAATCTCACTAAGCATCAGAGAATTCATACAGGAGACAAACCCTATCAGTGTGTGGAATGTGGGAAGAGCTTCAGTTGGAGCTCCCATCTCACTAACCATCAGAGAATTCATACAGGGGAGAAACCCTATCAGTGTGTGGAATGTGGAAAGAGCTTCATTCAGAGCTCCCATCTCACTAACCATCAGAGAATTCATAGAGGGGAGAAACCCTATCAGTGTGTGGAATGTGGAAAGAGCTTCAGTCAGAGTTCTGATGTCACTAAGCATCAGAGAATTCATACAGGGGAGAAACCCTATCAGTGTGGGGAATGTGGAAAGAAATTCATTACAAGCTCCAGTCTCACTTCCCATCAGAGAATTCATACAGGAGAGAAACCCTATCAGTGTGGGGAATGTGGAAAGAGCTTCAGCAAGAGCTCGGATCTCACTTCCCATCAGAGAATTCATACAGGGGAGAAACCCTATCAGTGTGGGGAATGTGGAAAGAGCTTCAATAAGAACTCCAATCTCACTTCCCATCAGAGAATTCATACAAGGGAGAAACCCTATCAGTGTGGGGAATGTGGAAAGAGCTTCAGGCAGAGCTCCAATCTCAGTTCCCATCAGAGAATTCATACAGGGGAGAAACCCTATCAGTGTGGGGAATGTGGAAAGAGCTTCAGGCAGAGCTCGGATCTCACTTCCCATCAGAGAATTCATACAGGGGAGAAACCCTATCAGTGTGGGGAATGTGGAAAGAAATTCATTACAAGCTCCAGTCTCACTTCCCATCAGAGAATTCATACAAGGGAGAAACCCTATCAGTGTGGGGAATGTGGAAAGAGCTTCAGTCAGAGCTCCAGTCTCACTTCCCATCAGAGAATTCATACAAGGGAGAAACCCTATCAGTGTGGGGAATGTGGAAAGAGCTTCAGTCAGAGCTCCAATCTCAGTTCCCATCAGAGAATTCATACAGGGGAGAAACCCTATCAGTGTGGGGAATGTGGAAAGAGCTTCTGGGTGAGCTCTGATCTCACTAAGCATCAGAGAATTCATACAGGGGAGAAACCCTATCAGTGTGGGGAATGTGGAAAGAAATTCATTACAAGCTCCAGTCTCACTTCCCATCAGAGAAATCATACAGGAGAGAAACCCTATCAGTGTGGGGAATGTGGAAAGAGCTTCAGGCAGAGCTCGGATCTCACTTCCCATCAGAGAATTCATACAGGGGAGAAACCCTATCAGTGTGGGGAATGTGGAAAGAGCTTCAATAAGAACTCCAATCTCACTTCCCATCAGAGAATTCATACAAGGGTGAAACCCTATTAGTGTGGGGAATGTGGAAAGAAATTCATTACAAGCTCCAATCTCACTTCCCATCAGAGAATTCATACAGGAGAGAAACCCTATCAGTCTGGGGAATGTGGAAAGAGCTTCAGTCAGAGCTCCAATCTTAGTTCCCATCAGAGAATTCATACAGGGGAGAAACCCTATCAGTGCTTTGAATGTGGAAAGAGCTTCAGTCACAGCTCTGCTGTCACTAAGCATCAGAAACGTCATACAGGGGAGAAACCCTTCATTCTATAGCTTTAGGAGCCTTGTTAATATGCACCTTTTTAACCAGGCCTTTGGCTGATTGACATCTAAGGCCCTTTTAAAATGTGGTGGGGAGTTGAGTTATCATGTGTATTTTGTGTTTTTATGTTGTAACCGTCCTGAGACATGTGGGAACAGGAGTCTACACTTAAAGGCTGAGGGGGTTTTGCCCCCCAATGATATATTTGAGGGGGCCACTCCCCCAGTTGATAGGCATTGCTATTCCAATGGCCTGCATGCGTCATGTGTTTGATTGTGCAAAGCAGGCCTTACCTGTCCCCCACCAATATTTATTCAAGTTGGCACCCCTGGGTCGGGTGGTAGACAAATTAAATAAATACATAAATCACCTTCCTTTGCACATGTTTCAGCCTGTCAATATCTTTATTTTTTATCATTTTTAATATTTATGTGCCTTTCATCTGAAGATTTCACAACAGAAACATACAGGATAAAAGCATGGCTTTCTCAAAAACAAGAAAAGCCAGAGAAATCTCTCTTCCCCTTTTTTTTTGGATGGAGTTACAAACTTTGTTGATCAGGGAACAGCTGTGGAAATAGTGCATCTTGATTTCAGTAAGGCTTTTGACGTAGTCCCCCATAATATTTTTGTGATTAAGCTTCTAAAATGTGGTCTGAATGAGGAAACTCTTAGGTGGATTTGACTGACTGAACCCAAACAGTCCTCCTCCATGGTTCCTCGTCATCCTGGGGGAAAGTGACAAGAGGGGTGCTGCAGGGTTCTGTCCTGGGCCCATTGTTGTTCAACGTCTTTATGAACGACCTGGATGAAGGAACTGAGGGGGTGCTCATCCCATTTGCAGACGACACCAAACGGGGAGCGGAGGCCAATGTGGCAGAAGGCAGAATGAAGCAACCAGAAATCACCTCAACCCGATGGACTGGTGACCCCCTCCTCCTTTTCCTCTCCCCCAAGCCATCAATACAGCTAACACGATCAATATTCCCCCCAGCCTCACACCTCCACAGAGATCCCCACCCAACACCAGTCCAGGTACATAAAAAGACACTCCCCATTACCCAACAATCTACAACTCACTCTCAGCACCCCTCCCCACGCCTTACTAAGTAAAATAATTCCCCTTGTTGCCAGGATTTTTAAGGTACCAGTGAGCCACTCAAATTGTGTCCCAGAATTGACAGACGCAGCAGTGGGGAAAAAGAAAGTGATATTTATTGCTGAGCAATAAGAGGCCCAGTGGAATCCTTTCCAAAAGACTGGGCCCCGGGCTCCAGTGCCCAGAGGCTTTATACCTGAGTACATACATGAAATAATCAATACAATCGCACACGGCAGCAAAAAGAAAACCAATGAGCGCATTCAAGCCTTGCCCCCTGATCATGTAAAGAGTTCCCTTCCAACTTCTGCTTTTTCAGTCTGAACATGCATTTAACCTTTCCCCTGATTTATGGTAAGAAGGAAGAAGAAGGAACTTCGGCCCATGCAAAGATGACCTGGACCAGAATCGACCAAATATGGGTTACTAGTGGAATGGCTCCGAAGATTAAGAAGGTAGAAATCTGCCCAAAAACCTGTTCCGACCATAACGCCGTGAAGATGGAAATGAAATTTACAACAACTGGTCAGTTTAGATGGAGAATGAATGACACCCTATTTCGAGATAGAGAGATCCACTTGAAGGCCCAAAAAACTCTAAAGGACTATTTTGAAATCAATCTAAAGGGCGAGGTGGAAAAAAGAGTGATCTGGGACGCAAGTAAAGCTGTGATGCGAGGATTTTTGATTCAACAAAATTCAATAAAGAAGAGGAAACAGAATGAGAAAAAGGAAAAATTTTTGGAAAAGATAAAAGAAGGAGAGAAAAAATTAAGATCAAAACCAAAGTCCCAGGAGATTTTGAGGGAGATTAAGTTGTATCAAACACAATATATGGAATTGATGAACCAAGAGATAGAATGGAAAATAAAGCAAATGAAACAAAAGACATTTGAGTCGGCAGACAAATGTGGTAAACTTCTGGCATGGCAACTTAAGAAAAGACAGAAATTAAATACAGTCACAAGTCTAGAAGTGGATGGAAAAAATATATTTAAACCTAACGAGATAAGAAATTGTTTTGTGAGTTACTTTAAAAAACTTTATTCCCAAGGATTACAAAATGAAGAGGACATAGATAAATTCCTTAATAAATATGGATTACAAAAAATCTCTCATCATAGCAAGGTGGATCTAAACCAGAGAATAACAGAACAAGAGATAGAGGGTGCCATTCAGGACATGCAATTGGGCAAATCTCCAGGGCCAGACGGACTGACTTCCAGATATTATAAATCTTTAAAGGAATGGCTGATACAACCGTTAAAGGAAGTTTGTAACGAGATCTTAGAGGGAAAAAAGGCACCCGAATCGTGGAAAGAAGCATATATCTCACTCATACCAAAGACAGAGACTGAAAAGACTCAACTGAAGAACTACCGCCCAATTTCGTTATTGAATGTGGATTACAAAATTTTTGCAGACATTTTAGCAAAAAGATTTAAAAGAGTACTGATGGAGAAGATTCACAGAGACCAAGCAGGCTTTCTCCCAAAAAGACACCTCTCAGACAATGTTAGGAATATAATAGACATTTTGGAAAAGTTAGAGGTGAACATAAATACTAAAGCAGTTTTGATATTTGTGGATGCGGAGAAAGCCTTTGACAATATTTCATGGAGTTTTATGAAAAAGAATCTTCATGGGATGGGGGTAGGACAAGGATTTGAGAATGGTATGGGTGCAATATATTCCGAACAAAAAGCTAAGTTGATTGTAAACAATGTAATAACTGAGGAACTTAAGATAGAAAAAGGAACACGACAGGGGTGCCCAATTTCCCCATTGCTTTTTATTTCGGTCCTGGAGGTGTTGCTGAACATGATTAGAGACGACCAGCAGGTTAAAGGTGTAAAGGTCGGAACCAAACATTATAAGTTAAGAGCGTTCGCAGATGACCTGGTTTTGACCTTGCAGGAGCCAAACACTAGTACAAAAAGAGTGTTGGAAATAATCCAACAATTTGGACAGGTAGCTGGATTTAAATTGAATAAACAAAAAACTAAAGTCTTAGGGAAAAACCTAACAGATATGGAAAAGAATAAGTTTCAAGAAGAGACAGGTCTGACGGTGGTTAAGAAGGTGAAATATCTAGGGGTTAATTTAACATCTAAAAACTTGAATTTGTATAAGGACAATTATGAAAAATGTTGGTCAGAAATTAAAAAAGATTTAGAAATATGGTCAAATTTGAGATTGTCAATGTTAGGCCGAATTGCAGTGATTAAGATGAATGTATTGCCTAGAATGTTATTTTTATTTCAAACTTTGCAGATTATTGATAAGATGGACTGTTTCAAGAGGTGGCAGAAAGATATTGCGAAATTTGTCTGGCAGGGCAAAAAGCCCAGAATAAAATATAAAATTTTAACAGATGCAAAAGAAAGAGGGGGATTTGCCCTGCCGGACTTAAAATTGTATTATGAAGCAGCAGCATTCTGCTGGCTGAAAGAGTGGATGCTCCTCGAGAATACAGATATCTTGGACTTAGAAGGTTTCAATAATGCATTTGGCTGGCATGCATATCTATGGTATGACAAAATCAAAGTGCATAGTGCCTTTAAAAATCATATTGTAAGGAAAGCGTTGTTTAATGTTTGGATGAGATACAAAGATCTGTTGGAAAACAAAACCCCTAGATGGTTGTCACCCTTAGAGGCTAAGGCCCACAAGAAAGTTAATATGGAGGTCGGATGGCCAAAGTATTGTGAGATCTTAGAACAGGATGGAGAGAAACTGAAATTAAAGAGCCATGAAAAATTAAAACCCAAAGTACAAGATTGGCTCCACTACTATCAAATAATGGAGGTTTTTAAACAAGACAGGAAAATTGGCTTCCAGGTGGAAAAATCAAAACTTGAGACAGAATTGTTAGAACCCAATATTAAGAATTTGTCAAGAATGTATAACTTGCTGTTGAAATGGAATACACAAGACGAAACAGTTAAATCAGTTATGATTAAGTGGGCACAGGACATTGGTCATAATATTATGTCTGCTGACTGGGAAAGGTTGTGGAACACTGGTATTAAATTTACGGCATGTAGTGCTTTAAAGGAAAATGTGATGAAAATGGTCTATAGGTGGTACATGACCCCAGTTAAGCTAGCAAAAATTTACCATTTGCCTGATAACAAATGTTGGAAATGTAAGGAAACTGAGGGTACTTTTTATCATCTTTGGTGGACATGCCCGAAGATTAAGGTTTTCTGGGAGATGATATATAATGAAATGAAAAAGGTATTTAAATATACCTTCCTTAAGAAACCAGAGGCCTTTCTCTTGGGCATTGTCGGCCAACTGGTGCCAAAAAAGGATAGAACTTTTTTCATGTATGCAACAACAGCAGCAAGAATACTGATCGCAAAGTATTGGAAGACACAAGATTTACCCACCTTGGAAGAATGGCAGATGAAAGTGATTGACTATATGACATTGGCGGAAATGACGAGCAGAATTCGTGACCAGGGAAAGGAGACTGCGGAAGAAGACTGGAAGAAATTTAAGATTTATCTTAAGAACTATTATAAACTTGATGAAGCTTAGAATGTCGAGATTCTACAGAGAGAAAGGGTTGCAGTAATATAAGATTAGATTAAGAAAGGACTATGATGAATTAGGATGGGAAAAAACATTTATATGTTGCTATAAAACTTGGACATGAGGATGCAGAAAGGGGAGGTATGGGGAAGTCCGAGGAAAGAAGTTTATGAAAGGACATTTTGAAATTATATTTGTTTGTTTGTCTGTTTTTCTTTTATGTTTGTTGGTTATAAAAACTCTTGTAAAACCAATAAAAATTTTATAAAAAAAAAAAGGAACTTCGGCCCTTACGCTCCTAGGCGGCCATCTGCTATACCGGGACATTCTGCGGCTAGCATCTTCCTGTTTGAGCTACTCGGGACCCTGTCTGGACAGGGGGGAAAGTGCCAGCACAGCAGATTTATTCCTTCCCCCTTATGTTAGCGAGACACTGAGAAGAACAAGGGAAGCGAACTGGGGCAGAGTTCATTTCGGATTCTTCCGATCTAAGCAATTTGCTATAAGCTTTTGCAGAAGCCGTCATGATTCAAACATGGATTATATAAAAATCATTATAGGGATATATGGTTATATGGCTAACTGATTATATGAAAAGTATAAAGGTAGAATTCCTCCAGGTGGTCCTGCTTCACCCCAACCTCAATAAAACAATCCACAAACAGGCTAAAATCTGACAAACAAGCAGCACATTGGGGCTGCCAGAGGATATCAACACCCTCATCCCTACCCCAACATACCAGTGATGTTAATGACATTAGCAACATTGCTTATGGACCCTATGTGGAGTTTGGAACTGACAGGGTTAAAACTCCGTGGTGTCCTGTATCTGGGAGGGGCCTGACGCAGGGCCAGACGTCACAGGCTTTGTCTGTCTTTGTCTGTGTCGTTGTTCAGAGTTGCTTTCACTTCTGACTGAGTGAGACTGAGAGACGCAGCTCAGCTCAGAGGCTGCGTGTGTGCTTTTGGAGCACGGGAAAGATGCCGGAAAGCTCCAATGGAATGTGACTGATTTATGGCTTGTAAATAAACGCTTCTAGAGATAAGAACGAACTGTCTCTGGACTTGATTTATCCCTCTATCTCACACGGACGGCAGGACCGCTGTGACTCTGCTCTTCCTGCTCAGGTCGGCCTCAAGCCCCAAGCAGAGCTGCGCAGGGGAAGCCTGACTGGACGCAGGATTAATTTCCCCAAAATATCCAACATAGGCATCACAAAGATGGTTGGAGGATGGATGGCGGCCAACAGATTGAGGTTGAATCCTGTCAAGACAGAAGTACTGTTTCTGGGGGACAGGAGGCGGGCAGGTGTGGAGGACTCCCTGGTCCTGAATGGGGTAACTGTGCCCCTGAAGGACCAGGTGCGCAGCCTGGGAGTCATTTTGTTTTTTTTTTTATAATGATTTTTATTGCATTTTTTCCAAATTACAGAAAGAACAGAAGAAGGAAATAACATAAAGAATAGAAAGAAAGAAAAAAAAAACCAGAAAATCACAACCATTTCAACAACTTATTTCAAATTTCCATTGGACTTCCCCACATCTCCCACATAGTGCATTCTTGACAATAAAGTTATCAGCAAATTATACCCTTATTTCGTGTGTTTCTTTGTATTTTCAATTGCAGTTTAAGTTTAAATCTCTTATTTTCCATTTACTCTAAAAATATAACATGTTGTCATTTTTACCCATTTAAACTTTGATTCTTTCATAAATGTTATCCAATTTCATAAATAATTAAATTTTCGTTGCTGGGGCTAACATTCCAAGTCATACGGCATCTTAAGATTCATATAACTTATAATACTTTTGCAAATAGTCTTTAAATTTTTTCCAGTCCTCCTCCATTGCCTCTTCTCCCAAGTCTCGGATCCTTGCAGTCATCTCGGCTAGTTCCATGTAGTTCATCAATTGCGTCTGCCAGTCCTCCAGTGTGGGCAAATCTTGGGTCTTCCAATGCTTAGCGATAAGGATTCTTGCTGCTGTTGTAGCATACATAAAAAAGGTTCTATCCTTTTTTAACACCTTCTGGCCGACAATGCCCAGAAGGAAGGCCTCCGGTTTCTTGGGGAAGGTGTACTTGAACACCTTTTTTAACTCGTTATAAATCATTTCCCAGAAGGCCTTCAATCTTGGACAAGTCCACCAAAGGTGAAAGAATGTCCCCTCAGCTTCCTTACATTTCCAGCATTTATTATCGGACAAATGGTATATCTTAGCCAGCTTGACCGGGGTCATGTACCACCTGTATACCATTTTCATAATATTTTCTTTCAGAGCATTACATGCAGTAAACTTCATACCGGTGGTCCATAACCTCTCCCAGTCTTCAGACATGATATTATAACCAATGTCCTGAGCCCATTTTATCATCGCTGATTTAACTGTCTCATCCTGAGTGTTCCATTTAAGCAGCAAGTTATACATTCTCGATAATAACTTGGTCTTAGGTTCTAACAACTCTGTCTCAAGTTTCGATTTTTCCACCTGGAATCCTGTTTTTTTGTCTAGCTTAAAAACCTCATTAATTTGGGCATAATGTAACCAATTTTGCACCTTATCCTTTAATTTTTCAAAGCTCTGCAACCTCCAATTACCTCCAATGTTTTCTATTATTTCCCAATATTTCGGCCAGTATGCCTCCATATTGGGTTTTTTCCGAGCCTTGGCCTCTATTGGTGAAATCCACCTCGGAGTTTTGCTTTCCAATAAGTCTTTGTATTTTTTCCAGACCATATATATTGCTTTTCTGACAATATGGTTTTTAAACATTCCGTGTGTTTTCCCCTTGTCATACCACAGATACGCATGCCAACCTAACGAATTATTAAAGCCTTCCAGATCTAGGACATCAGTGTTTTCTAGTAGAATCCAATCTTTCATCCAGCAGAAGGCCGCAGCTTCATAGTATAACCTTAAGTCTGGCAGGGCAAACCCCCCTCTCTCCTTTGCATCAGTTAGTATTTTAAACTTTATTCGGGGCTTTTTGCCCTGCCAGACAAACCTAGAGATGTCCTTCTGCCACTTTCCAAAACATTCCACTCTGTCCACAATCTGTAAGGCTTGAAACAAAAACAACATTTTTGGCAAAACGTTCATTTTTATAGCTGCAATTCGGCCTAACAAGGATAGTTTCAATCTTGACCAGATTTCTAGGTCTTTTTTAACTTCTGACCAACATTTCTCATAGTTGTCTTTAAATAAATTCAAGTTCTTAGAAGACAGATTGACCCCCAGGTATTTCACTTTTTTGACAATGTTTAGTTCTGTTTCCTTCTGAAACCCCTCTGTTTCAGTAACTGTCAAGTTTTTCCCTAACACCTTAGTTTTTTGTTTGTTCAACTTAAAACCCGCCACCCGACCAAATTTCTGAATCAATTCCAAAACTCTTTTTGTACTAGATTCTGGCTCCTGTAATGTTAAAACCAAGTCATCTGCAAATGCTTTCAGTTTATATTGTTTCGCTCCGACCCGTATTCCTTGTACCTGCCGATCCTTCCTTATCATGTTCAAGCCTGGGAGTCATTTTGGACTCTCAGCTGTCCATGGAGGCACAGGTCAAATCTGTGTCCAGGGCAGCTGTCTACCAACTCCACCTGGTACGCAGGCTGAGACCCTACCTGCCCATGGACTGCCTCACCAGAGTGGTGCATGCTCTGGCTATCTTCCGCTTGGACTACTGCAATGCGCTCTGGGTGGGGCTATCTTTGAAGCTGACACGGAAACTACAACTAATCCAGAATGCGGCATCATCTAGCCACAATAAACACCTATATGACTACATAGGGGATAATTTCTGCAACCCACCCCCCACTCTTTAACCCAAATCTAATTTTAACCTCTAGGTCAGCGCAATTTCACTGGTTTGATAGACAATACAAGGTGGGAGACACAGGGCTACCCGAAAGGGCTGGCATGGAATCACCCTCTATAGTAGATAAGCAAGACAGCTAGCTTAAAAGCAATTGCATTAAATGTGAGGGGGTTGGGAAACCCCATCAAAAGAAAATGCATCACTTGTATGTAAACACCATGAAACCACACACGGCCTTCCTACAATAAATACACAACCCTCCCAAACTCCTGAGCGATCCCTGCTTCAGTCAACAATGAGTTGCACCTGGCTCAGCGAAGTCCTGTGGAGTAGCCATAATACTCAGTAGAGACCTGAACTTCAAAGCCACAACAGTCCTCAGAGACAAAAGAGGCAGACTCATTTTTGCTAAAGGGACACTAGATGGCAAAACTAAACTGACAATTGGCTCCATATATGCCCCAAACTTGAAACATCTAGAGTTCATCCAAAAAACTAGTTCCTCTCCTCCGAAGGGGAAGCAATTCTGGGGGTGTGTGTGTGTGTGACCTCAACCTAAATATGAAAAGCATATCCCTGAAAGACACCCCCCCTACAACCCCATGGGCAACCTTCCTCCGAAGGAAACCCCCAACAATTAGGGACTCTTACAAGTTGCTAAAAGCATCCCTTAAAAAACAAACCTCCTTAAATGTTAGCAAGACAGAACAAGACATCACGGCCCTCTCATCACGCTACAAACAAACAGGATCTAAAAAAGTCCTTAAAGCTATAGAACAAAAGCGGAGAGAACTAGATTCCCTAGAAATCAACAAAACAATCATCAGCATTCCATACTCTAAACAACGCTTCTGTGAGTATGGAGGGGAAAGCTCCAGATTATTAGCAAAGAGGTGTAGGAAAAAAGGAATACACTGCATCAGCAAAAAGATCCCAGCTCGTCTGGGCACAAGTCCCCCGTGGGTCCATGCAGTCAGTAAAAGAAGGAAATTCCCGCCAAGCAATTTGGAGCAAAACAGCAGCCAGTAGACTGAGATCCTTTCTGGTTGCGCAACAGGTTCAACAGCAGCGTGGGAACCCAGAGCCATGGGGCGACATTGACTTTTAAAGCTTCCCACCATATCCCAGAATGCAGTTCGTACAGCATCATCAATACGTCATTGCTACACCACTAAAATGTCAGAAAGGGGAGGGTTACACAAGATTAACATAAGGAAAATGAGTCAGTGCAAGACCCAAGGATAGGATTAGCATACGCAAACAACAAGTCTCATGTACCCACCACCCAAAAGTACAGCAGAACTTCCTTTGCATGTCTGGACCCCTTGGCAAGTCTGGGGATGGGATGGGGCTTTCCAATAATCAGCTCAGCAATTGTCACCTCTGGGCACTTCCTGGAGTTGATTTGATATGATTTATAAAGTGAGATATCTTCCCTGAGCTGTCAAGGCAAAAGGATACATTCATGGACTTCCATGGACCACAGGGAAATGTGGCGTCTGGACTAGTTGAAACGTTAACAGTTCCTGGTGCAGGGGTGCCACTAACCTGGCCTGTGGACAGGGCTCACGGGTAATGGGTCCGGATGCGAGGGGGGTCCCCTCCAGACCCACCACTGAAATGGTGAGGGGGGGGTCACCCATGCCAGTTGATCCTTAAGGCAGGGATGAGGGGCCTGATGGAAGTGGAACCGTCAGGCAGCTGCATAGCAGGGTGTCCGCAACCCACCAACGGAGCTCTGCGGCGGACTCGGTAACTGGGCAAGCCCCCTGCCGGAGGTTCTGCAAGGCATCTCAGCCGCCAGGGCAAGATTCAGCTCCCCGAACGTGCCCTCCAGGGTGGCAATGAAGTCGTCCAAATTCCCCTGCAGATGGTCGCTGGCCTCAAGGTACGGAGAGACCCGAGAAAGTGCCGGGCCCACAAAGAGGCTGACCATAAAGCACACGCGGCTCCGTGGGGTGGGAAAGTCTGCTGCACAGGTGGCGGACATCAGCCAACACTGGCTGACAAAGCCTCGAAGGGCCCCATGTGTTGAGCTTTTTTGGAGGTTCTGGCAGGGGAGTGCCCTATGTACAGTTCAGTTCGTGCTAGTATACTAAACTCCATAATCCAGCCTATGGCTGACAAACCAGCAGACCTACAGCTTGCCTGGGTTCTTCAAGATGTGGATCCTTATCTTAGCCTACAGGTTGCTAAATTCCCAACAGCCGTCCTCTCGTACAAGAGACGGAATGGAATGTTAGCTGATTATTGATAGTTATAAGAATTTTCGATAATGACATCAGATATTGATTTTAGCGGAGTGTCTAAATTTTTAATCTTAACCTTAAATTTTTCTTTTGAATTGCCAATATTTGTCCTTGTGAGCTGTGAATTGTGTTATATTACTCGCGGCTTGTACGAGACCGCGGTTTTATTTGATTTGTTTTGTGTGTTGTGCTTTATGATGGGCGTAAAGCCGAATAAACATTTTGATTGATTGGCCCCATGTGTTGGTTTCTATTTCCCTCACTGAGCAGCAACTGCATGTCACAAGACATTGTTTCCATTCCACAGTCCAAGTTACTGTTGGGTTCCCACGGGAATGGGAGACTGGATGTGACACACACTGGTTTCCTGTTTTTCAGTGTTCTCTCGGTTTCTTTGTGTCGAGAGTAAGTTTCTTCTCTGCTCTCACAGAGGCAAGATGTAGGTTTGCGTGTTCTCGGTATAGTTGAGAAATAAAGATTAGCATGTGGCACATACTGCTTTATCCTTTCGTCTGCGGACTACGCTCTGCTGGGCTAAAGAGAAGACGAGCCAGTACAGGCTCCAGATGGGCCAGAGCTGGACAAATTCCAACACCATGCTCCCCCCTGAACCTCTCTGGTTATGGGGCAGGGGAGCAGGTCAGGCTGGGGCCGCTCAAAGTGCTTGAACCTCCCCCTAGAACATAGCTCCCTGGGTGTAGAGGTTCCGCAGCACCGTGGGGAGATCTATAGGCTGGGCTCCGTCCATCTGACCCCCTGGCCGGGACATAGGTTGGCCACAGCAAACTTTTACGGTTTGTGGGCGGTCAAAGTCCTGGTGGAGGACATCAGGACCCGGGGGCAAGACGGTGGGGTGGGAGCAGGAATGGGAATCCGGAAGCCAGGAGTCAAGAAGCCAAGGGTCCGAGGATCAGGAAGCCAGGAGTCAAGAAGCCCAAGGAAGGAAACGCTTTGCTGTGGCAAAGAGCCAAAGGGAAATGCTGACCTTATATCCCTTTCCGGCTCTTTCTTGCCACCAGGTGCTGTGAGTTACCAATCGGCCTCACCTGTGCAGCCCTGCCTTGCCTCTTCAGAAAAAACTTAGGAAAGCCCCAGTCCTGCAAAGCCCCACCGGTCCCAGGGCCTGGCTCCGGCATGCACTCCGGACAGTGACACTACTTCTTCTGGAGTAATATCATAAAATTATGTATCTGTCAGGGGTTCAGGAGCAGAGACGCAGAGAAGGGAGGAAGCAGAGAGCGAGGGGGAGGAATCCGAAGGGAAAATGAGTGATGATGACGACCCGAGATCTCCAAGCCTAAGCAGTGAGTCAGAGGACTCCCAAAAGGGAGCCCCAGTGAGCAGAGCAAGGGGGGGATCCGGGGGGACACCCCAGGAGGAAGGGAACAGAGGAGATTCAGAGAGTAGCAGCTGGAAGTCGGGACCCACGCTCATAACTGAGGGCGGCAGCAGCTGGAAGTCGGGACCCACGCTCAAGACTGAGAGCAGCAGGGAGGAAGGTAGCCAGGCATCGGGTTCCGGAGGCTGTCAGCAGGAGGGAGGGCACGAGTCAGGGGTGGTCACGCCCTCCTCAGAGAGCGAGGCAACGGTTAAGAGGAAAGTAGAGAGTTGGGCGCGCGCGCCAAGTTCAAATGCAGCGGAAGCTGGAGCAGTAAGCAGCCCGGAGAGTGAGCCAGGTCCTAAAGCCCGCCGCAAGGAGGCAGAAGGATCAGGGGGGTCAGCGTCAGAGGAGAGTAGAAGGGAGGAGGCCCAGGGGGGCAGAAGGACCCAGAGACGTAGGGAGAGGCGAAGGAGGTGGAGCAAGGCTAGGGTATTAAGCTGGTGTGCAAGAGGCGGGGACTCAGACGGGTCTTCGCCGACCTAGGGCAGAAGGTGTAGAGCTGCACGCTGCAGTTCGGAAATGAAACCTGTAACTTAATAAAGACTCTTATAAAGTGAATGCTGGCGGACTTGGTCCTATGTGAGCTGGGACTGGGTGGCAGCCCTGACAGTAAGACCCGTCTCATAAAAGCTTCGGACACCTGATATCTCGCAGCGGAGAGAGAGGCAGCTGGAGGAGGGGATCGGTGTTTGGGAGCAAGCTCACGACGGTTAGCAGAGATGACGGAAGCAGAGAAAGTTGCAGCGCTGCAACAGGCAGTTACCCAATTGAACGCGGAGGTACTGGCATCCAAGAAGAGGGAGGAGGATGCGGCAGCCGCCTACAGAGATCTCCACGCCAGGTTTGAAGCATGGGTTAAACACGGGCAGCCAGGACCCAGACCGGAGGGGGTTGGGTTGGCACGGAGAGCAGGAGGGCTTGTGGCTCACTTCGATGGGAATTTACAACAGTACCCCAATTTTCGAGCAGACGTAATGTGCGCACTGCAACTGCTGGCAAAAGACTTTAGAGATGAGGAAGAGAAAGTGGGGTTCATACTATCCCATTTGCATGGGGATGCTAAAGCGTGGCTACGCAATTTGTGGAGGGATAAAGATCCGGCGCTTCAGAATGCAGATGCCTTTATCAAAGCGATGGATGCGTGTTTTTTGTCTACTATTGATGTGGATCTTGCCCGACGGGAGATTCATGGACTAAAACAAGGGAGGGCAAGCGTCCGGCAGTACCACGCCCGCTTTTTTGCGCTGGTCAGTGCCTTAGAGTGGGACCGGGATTCGCCCCCTGTCAGAGACCTGTTCTGGGAGGGTCTAAGCTCTGCGGTCAAGGATGAAATTGCAAGGGGGGAGAGGCCCCGAAGCACGCAGGAGGTGGTCCAAAGGGCGCTGACTGTGGGGGTGAGGCTGGAAGAACGTCCATGGTGCAGAGATGAAGGACGTGGAGGGCGCGAAGCAGCGAGAAGTTTCTCTTTCGTTCCAAGAGAAGCAGCGCGTGCGCAATCCACACCTCCGCCAGGAGGGGGAGGGGAACCGATGGAGGTTGGAGGTGCAAGGGCTCAGTCAGCAGCCAGAGCCCAAGCACCGACAGCAGTGAAAGCGAAGCCTCCTAGAGGGAACAGGAAGTGTTACATCTGCGAGGATCCAGGCCATTTGGCGAAAGAGTGTCCCCGGAGGCTCCACAAGCACACTGCAGCCTCAGCAATGGTGACTGCAGCAACGCAGCAAGGAGAACCACAGCAGGGAAACGACGATGTCTGGCTGGAGACAGAGGCACTGGGGCCCAGCCAGACGCATCAGTGAAGCAGTCCCCAGCGATCTTGCAACCCACGGACCCCCTCCCACCCAAACCAGTAGTGCAGCTCACAGCATCTCTCCAGCTACCCGATGGCGTCACTATCGAAGTGCCGCTTTCTGTGGATTCTGGAAGCAACGCAGACTTTATAGCGCAGGATTTTGTGGAGCAGCACGCTATACAGCTACTGCCTGCCACTCTGCCCCTGCAAGTCGTCACAGTGGATGGCAGAGAGTTGCTAGGGGGGCAGGTGGTGAAGCAGACGCCACCGATGGTGATGCGCCTTGGCAACCACAGGGAAGTCATCAGTTTTAATGTCACCCAACTGTCGGACACGCCCATTGTGTTGGGCATGAGTTGGCTGGACAGGCACAGTCCGACACTGGCTTGGTACCAGAGACAGCTGATCTTCGGCTCCTCTTATTGCGCAGAACACTGCATCCTGCCCAGACAGGAGGGAGAGGAGGAGGAATCACAACTGCAGTTGGGAACGTTGCAAGCAGTCCCCCACAAATACGCAGACTTTCTGGAGGTCTTCTGCGAGAAAGAGGCTGACAAGCTACCACCGCACAGGCAATATGACTGCAAGATTGACCTCCTACCAGGGGCGACGCTGCCGAAAGGGAAGCTGTATTCCATGTCTGAGGACGAATTACAGGAACTCAAACAGTTCATAGATCACAATTTGCAGCGCGGTTTCATCCGGGAGTCCAGGGCAGTAGGGGGCAGTCCTGTTTTCTTCGTGAAGAAGAAAGACACGCCCCAAAAAAGACTGGTGGTGGATTTTCGCCTCTTAAACAAGATGACCAAGCCTTCTGATTTCCCCATGCCCAGGATTGACGACCTACTAGCGACGGTGCGCAAGGGACGCGTGTTCACCAAGTTGGACCTGCGAGGTGCGTACAATCTCATCCGCATGAGGGAGGGCGATGAGTGGAAGACAGCCATGTTCACGCCTCTGGGCACCTACGAATACAGAGTGATGCCGTTTGGATTGCAAAACGGTTCTCACTGTTTCCAAGCTTTCATGCATCATGTGTTGGCGGGACTCCTTTACAAGAAGTGCGTCTGCTTTCTGGATGACATCCTGATATTCTCCGAATCGCAGCAAGCCCATGACCAAGATGTTCGGGAGGTGCTGAAGAGGCTGCAGCAGCATAGACTGTACGCCAAACTGGAGAAGTGCCAGTTCGACACGACGGAGGTGGATTTCTTGGGTTACAAGTTGTCGGACAAGGGGCTAGCCATGGACAGCGCCAAGGTTCGTGCGGTGTTGGATTGGAAGAGCCCGCGCAACCGGAAGGAGGTCCAGCAGTTTGTCGGCTTCGCCAACTTCTATCGCAAGTTTATCAAGGGGTTCGCGATGCAGACGGCGGCCATTACGGACACGCTAAGCTCCAAGAAAAAGAAATTCATCTGGACGGAGCAGGCGGAGCAGTCCTTTCAGGCACTCAAGCGTCTCTTCGCGTCGGAAGAGCAACTGCTGCATATCGACCCCAGCAGACCGATGCGGGTAGAGACAGACGCGTCCGATAGAGCAGTGGGAGCTGTCCTGCTGCAAAGGGACCCACAGGGGGTCTGGAGGCCGGGAGCGTTCTACTCCAGAAAGCTCAGCAAGTCGGAGCAGAACTACACCATCTGGGACAGGGAGTTGCTGGCCATTCATGCAGCTTTCAAGGCGTGGAGGCACTTCCTGATCGGCGCCAAGCACACGGTGCAGGTCTGCACGGATCACAAGAATCTGGAGCACTGGCGCACGGCTCAGTTCCTGAACCAGACGCAGATACGTTGGGCGGAGTTCTTTGCTGACTTCAATTTCCGAATAGAGTACGTCCCAGGCGACACCAACGTCATGGCGGATGCACTGTCCCGCAAACCGCAATACCTCGAAGAGGCGACGCCAGCGGCAGCCATGCACATCTTCGCGCCAACAGCGTGGGCGTGCGCTTCAGCCACAGTAGACCTGGATGCGGTGCGGCGGGCGTTGCAGGACGACTCCTTCGCGCAGGCGAAGATGGCAGAGGTGCACAAGGGCACGGCGAAGGGCGACGAGTTCCAGATACGAGACGGCGTGCTCTTACGTAAAGGGGCCATCTACGTGCCGGGAGACGAACTTCGCGCCAGGGTACTGCAGCAGCTGCACGACGCACCCACGGCCGGGCACTTTGGCACGGAAAAAACGGTGGAATTAGTCGCAAGGGACTTTTGGTGGCCCAGACTGAGAGGGGAAGTCGCGGACTACGTTGCGAGGTGCGACACCTGCCAGAGGGCCAAACCGGTGCACAAACCACCGGCGGGACTGCTGGAACCGCTGCAAACGCCATTTGAACCGTGGGAGAGAGTGGCCCTGGACTTTGTTACGGATCTACCCAGCTCGAGAGGCAAGACAGCTGTACTAGTGGTGGTGGACTTGTTCACCAAGATGGCACATTTCATTCCGTGTGCGAAGGTGGCCACGGCGGAACAAACCGCCAAACTGTTCATAGATCACGTGTTCAAAGTGCATGGTCTGCCGCGGTCTATCCTGTCCGACCGCGGGCGCCAGTTCGTCTCGAATTTCTGGCAGAAGCTGATGAGTTTTCTAAATGTCAAGGTCGATCTGGCATCAGCAAGACACCCGCAGACCAACGGGCAAGCAGAGAGGGTCAATGCCATCATGCAGCAGTACCTGAGATGCTATGCCAATCAACAACCTGCGACCTGGGTGGATTACCTGCCGCTCGCCGAGTTCGCTTACAACAACACGAAGCACGTGTCCACAGGGGTGACGCCGTTCTTCGCCAACAATGGGAGGAATCCCAGAACCTTCCCGGGACGGGAGAGAGTGGGGGACGGAGAACCACAGACGGCGGACGCGTTCGCGTCAGAGTTGCAGGCGGTACACGATCAACTCAGACGGCAGCTGGAGCTAGCTAAGCACGCCTACAAGGTGCAAGCTGACAAGCACAGGCGGGTTGGCGAAGAGATCCAAGTGGGAGACTGGGTCTGGTTGGCAGCCCACGCAGTGCCGACCAGGTCACTAGCCAAGAAGAAGTTGGGGCACAAGCAAATTGGTCCGTACCAAGTCGAAGCACAGATCAACCCGGTAGCCTTCCGACTGGCGCTGCCGGAGGGTTCCAGAATGCATCCGGTGTTCCACAGGTCGGTGCTCACTCCCTACAAGGCACCTCACAGATTCCAGGAGCCAGGGACGGCACCGAGTCCGTTCCGGGAGCGGACGGAGACGCGAGGGGTGACGCAGCAAGACCCCATCAACGAGGTCACGGAGATTTTGGACTCCAGATGGGGGGAAGAGGGAGTCGAATACCTCCTAGCCAGAGAGGGCACCCGGGCCAGCGCCAATAGCTGGGTGCCAGACTACGCTTTGGAGGAACCCCTGCTCAAGGACGAGTTTCATGCCCTTTTCCCACACAGACCCATGCCAGCGAGCTTCTTCGACGACTGGCTGTTCACGCCCACACTTTCTTCCAGCACGTTCCATGGATTCGACTCGGACGGGGAACCCGCACTGAGCACCCGTTCCCCAGAAGGATCGCCGGCGGGTTCGGCGTCAGACACCTCGTATTGGTGGGACGATCGACCGGAGGAGCGATGGCGCAGGAAGTGGCTGGAGATGCCAGGTCGAGCGACCGACGCAGAGACTGACATGGACGTGTTCGGGGAGGACCTTGGGTTCGAGCACGGCGGTACAGAGATGGAAGCGGAACAGGTCAACGTCGGCGACCGCGAGGAGGAAGACTCGGAGGTCTTCAGTTGGCGGCCAACCACAGGGAGCGAACTGTATCCGGCATTCCCTCCCGTGATGATGGAGCACCCAGCACCCACACCTGAAAGCGGGGAGGGGGGAAGGGGGGGCTTCGAGGGGGGGATGGATGTCAGGGGTTCAGGAGCAGAGACGCAGAGAAGGGAGGAAGCAGAGAGCGAGGGGGAGGAATCCGAAGGGAAAATGAGTGATGATGACGACCCGAGATCTCCAAGCCTAAGCAGTGAGTCAGAGGACTCCCAAAAGGGAGCCCCAGTGAGCAGAGCAAGGGGGGGATCCGGGGGGACACCCCAGGAGGAAGGGAACAGAGGAGATTCAGAGAGTAGCAGCTGGAAGTCGGGACCCACGCTCATAACTGAGGGCGGCAGCAGCTGGAAGTCGGGACCCACGCTCAAGACTGAGAGCAGCAGGGAGGAAGGTAGCCAGGCATCGGGTTCCGGAGGCTGTCAGCAGGAGGGAGGGCACGAGTCAGGGGTGGTCACGCCCTCCTCAGAGAGCGAGGCAACGGTTAAGAGGAAAGTAGAGAGTTGGGCGCGCGCGCCAAGTTCAAATGCAGCGGAAGCTGGAGCAGTAAGCAGCCCGGAGAGTGAGCCAGGTCCTAAAGCCCGCCGCAAGGAGGCAGAAGGATCAGGGGGGTCAGCGTCAGAGGAGAGTAGAAGGGAGGAGGCCCAGGGGGGCAGAAGGACCCAGAGACGTAGGGAGAGGCGAAGGAGGTGGAGCAAGGCTAGGGTATTAAGCTGGTGTGCAAGAGGCGGGGACTCAGACGGGTCTTCGCCGACCTAGGGCAGAAGGTGTAGAGCTGCACGCTGCAGTTCGGAAATGAAACCTGTAACTTAATAAAGACTCATAAAGTGAATGCTGGCGGACTTGGTCCTATGTGAGCTGGGACTGGGTGGCAGCCCTGACAGTATCGATGGAAAGATAATATAATCAAGAATGCAATTACCTGTATTCTATCAAAATTTATAGCCAAATAAATAAAATAAGGAAGCACAACTTGCTTAGGTTGACTTGTTATGTGATTCCTAACAAGTTGGTTGTTTTTTTTGTCTTCTTTCATTTTGTGAGTTTGAAGAACATAATAGAAGAAAAGAAAAATATGTGAGAAGAAGAATCGGAGAAGATTTACCGTATTTTTCGCTCTATAACACGCAGATTTTTTCTCCTGAAAAGGAAGGGGAAATGTCTGTGCGTGTTATGGAGCGAATGTGTGGTCCCTGGAGCCGAAAAATCAGACAAAAATCAAATCGGGCTTCAGATTGCTGAAACAGAACAAAGAGCAGGGAAAGCCCCTCCCCTCCAGGCAAGAAGAGAGGAAAGCAGAGCGTCTTTCTAATTCCTCTCCCTGCTCCGGAGAGAACAGTGTTTGTGAAGGGAAGAGAGATTACAGGTTCAGCTTAAAATTCTGATTTGACTTCCTGCTTTTTGTTTTTGGGGACACACAGCATTCAAATATGCTTTCTTCAATTTAAAAGGATGAAATCCTTAAACAGTGTTTTGCCTGTAAATTCATGCGATCTGGAAGATTACAGTGTCTGTACCTCTTAAGGGATGGCAAAGCTTAGGTTTCGCTGCTAAATAGTTCTTAATGCAGTTAAAATGCTTTCTTCTGTCAAGGCAATTAAAAAAAATAAATATCAGGCAGCCGGAAAACATGCAGATGGGAGGGAGGGAGGGAGGGAGAGAGAGAGAGAGAGAGAGAGAGAGAGAGAGCTGGCTGGCTTGGGTGGGTGGGTGGGGGGACTTTTGCCTTCCTTTCCTCACGTTATAGCCCTCTCCTGCATTCTTAGCCCTCTGTGTTTTTCCTTCCCTCCCCACTTAAAATGTGGTTACAAAGCATGGATCCACATGGATCCTCAGGATCTTTGCATTGGGTCACCCGAAATTCACCATCAGAGCACACAGCATGTCCATGGCTACAGCCTGCCCCCCAAAAATCACGCACCCACTGTTGCCTGGGGCTGCAATGGTGCAAAAACGTGGTTACAAAGCATGGATCCACATGGATCCTCAGGATCTTTGCATTGGGTCAGCCAAAATTCACCATCAGAGCACATAGCATGTCCATGGCTACAGCCTGCCCCCCAAAAATCATGCCTGGGGCTGCAATGGTGCAAAAAAGTGGTTACAGGGATTCTCAGGATTTTTGCATTGGGTCACCCCAAATTCACCATCAGATCACATGTCTGTGGCCACAGCATGAAGCACAAAAATGATACGTCCACTGTTTCATTCAGAATATTTTTTCCCTTGTTTTCCTCCTCTAAAAACGATGTGCGTGTTATGGTCAGGTGTGTGTTATAGAGCGAAAAATATGGTACATCCCACTTGCATTACACCTACCTTGAAGCACCCAGTTAGTGTGATGATCTGGGGTTGTGTGACAGCAAAAGGTGTGGGCAGAATTTGCTTCATTAATGGGAATGTAAAACCACCAAATACATAAATACGTCAGCCCAAACTGAAGCCTTCCCCATGTGATCTTTCCCCAGATACTGAAGCATTATTTATTCATTTATTTTATATTTCAACAGGATTCAGCTTCATGTCATGTTACTCCTTTGTGCAAAAGGCGGTTTCAATATAATCGTATTCCACTGCTGGAATGGCCTGGTGGGTTCTGTCCCAGCCGCTCTGTTGGCGGGGGGCCCTCCCCGGCAGCCCTGGCCTCTCCCCTTAAGAACCAAATACAAACTATACAATAACCCAGTAATAATAATAATAATAATAATAATAATAATAATAATAATAATTTATTATTTATACCCCGCCCATCTGGCTGGGCCTCCCCAGCCACTCTGGGCGGCTTCCATAAAAACCAAAAATACAATAAAATATCACACGTTAAAAGCTTCCCTGAACAGGGCTGCCTTAAGATGTCTTCTTAATGTCAGGTAGTTGTTTATCGCCTTGACATCTGCTGGAAGGGTGTTCCACAGGGCGGGCGCCACTACCGAGAAGGCCCTCTGCCTGGTTCCCTGTAGCTTTGCTTCTCGCAATGAGGGAACCGCCAGAAGGCCCTCGGCGCTGGACCTCAGCGTCCGGGCAGAATGATGGGGGTGGAGACGCTCCTTCAGGTATACTGGACCGAGGCCGTTTAGGGCTTTAAAGGTCAGCACCAACACTTTGAATTGTGCTCGGAAACGTACTGGGAGCCAATGCAGGTCTTTCAAGACCGGTGTTATATGGTCTCGGCGGCCGCTCCCAGTCACCAGTCTAGCTGCCACATTCTGGATTAGTTGTAGTTTCTGAGTCACCTTCAAAGGTAACCCCACGTAGAGTGCATTGCAGTAGTCCAAGCGGGAGATAACCAGAGCATGCACCACTCTGGCCGACAGTCCGCGGGCAGATAGGGTCTCAGCCTACGTACCAGATGGAGCTGGTAAACAGCTGCCCTGGACACAGATTTGACCTGTGCCTCCATGGACAGCTGTGAGTCCAGAATGACTCCCAGGCTGCGCACCTGGTCCTTCAGGGGCACAGTTACCCCATTCAGGACCAGGGAATCCTCCACACCTGCCCGCCTCCTGTCCCCCAAAAACAGTACTTCTGTCTTGTCAGGATTCAACCTCAATCTGTTAGCCGCCATCCATCCTCCAACCGCCTCCAGACACTCACACAGGACCTTCACCACCTTCACTGGTTCTGATTTAAAAGAGAGGTAGAGCTGGGTGTCATCCGCATACTGATGAACACCCAGCCCAAACCTCCTGATGATCTCTCCCAGTGGCCGCATGTAGATGTTGAAAATCATGGGGGAGAGGACAGAACCCTGAGGCACCCCACAAGTGCGAGCCCAGGGGTCTGAACACTCATCCCCCCCCACCACTTTCTGAACACGGCCCAGGAGGAAGGAGCGGAACCACTGTATGACAGTGCCCCCAGCTCCCAGCCCCTCTAGACGGTCCAGAAGGATGTTATGGTCGATGGTATCAAACGCCGCTGAGAGATCCAGCAGAACTAGGAAACAGTTCTCACCTTTGTCCCTAGCCCGCCGGAGATCATCAACCAGTGCGACCAAGGCAGTTTCAGTCCCGTGATGAGGCCTGAATCCCGACTGGAAGGGATCCAAATGGTCCGCTTCTTCCAGGCGAGCCTGGAGCTGTTCAGCAACCACTCGCTCAATCACCTTGCCCAAGAATGGAAGATTTGAGACTGGGCGATAATTGGCCATCGTGGCCGCATCTAAAGATGGTTTTTTAAGAAGCGGTTTAATGACCGCCTCTTTCAGCGGGTCTGGGAAGGCTCCCTCACGGAGGGAAGCATTCACCACCCCACGAAGCCCATCGCCCAGCCCTTCCCGGCTTGCTTTTATTAGCCAGGATGGGCAAGGATCCAGGAGACAGGTGGTTGTTTTCACGCGTCCAAGCAGCCTGTCCACATCCTCGGAGGTAACAGATTGGAATTGATCCCACTCAAGTAAGTCAGTAGAAGCTCATTTTAACAATAACAACAACACAGAAAAACTTACATTTATACTCAAACTAATCCCCAGCCCCAACTAAACATTTATCCCACCCCCAAGGGAGGGAACCCCAGGCCAGGGGAACAGAGGGGGAACAAGGTGGGGGCGGTGGGGTTGGACCACCCCGGGTGCCATCCTGAGGGGGGTGACATTCGGCCTGCCGCCCGCCCGCACCCGCAACTCCAAGCGTACCCCGAGCCTTCAAGGGAAGGGGGAGCTGCGCTGATGTGTCGCTTTGCCCTCTCCCCTCCCTCCCTGCCTGGCTGGCTCTGCGCCATTCAAAGGGAAGAAATGCAATTTGCCTGATTTTGTTACCCTCCCTTGAAAAGAAAAAACAGAGGACACGCAGCAAGCTTTAATTATGATTGCAAGTGAGTAGCAGCAGCAGCAGCAGCAGCCCAGAGCTGGACGGACCCTCGGAGAGGGCCAGGGCCGTCTTTACCTGGGGGGTGCAAGGGGTGGGGGCCAGGGGCGGCCACTGAAGCCCCCTAAGCTCTTAACCATCTACCTGTTAAGAAGTAATTATTTTGATCAAGCTAGAAAAACAAAATACATATATACCCAGGTATTACTGAGATGTATACCTACTTTATCTCTAAAGGACTTGAGACTGGGTGTGCTCATTGACCAAAGATGCGCCAACAGCTGCGCTTGTCAAACGGTTGCAGGAATTTGTGTCTAGGTTGGGGGAGGGAGGGGTTGCCCCTCCAGCAGACATCATGCACATGCAGCCCACCCCCAAAATCAGCACCATCACTTTTGTGACTTGTCCCCACAAAACACTTCATCGCAGTTTCTGCCTATCTGTTCAAAGGGCCTCTGCTGCACGATACCAAATGTAAGAATTCACTGATCAATGTCTCTATGTACTGGCTCAGTGGGGAAACTTCAGAAATTCATCTAGACCTGTGAGCTCAGCTCCTCCGCAGCCCCTCTGCCTGAGGGATAATCCCTGGCCTCCTGAGACCTGAGTGCCAGAGAGGGAGCCATTCCAGAAAGAACAAACCCAGAGGAAGACAAAAGGGTGGGATGAACTTGGCTGGGAAACCGGGAAATGTGAAGATCTCTTTTGTGACACTCGCTGGGTGTTTGGTGGAGGGCAAGGGGAGCCATGGGGCAGGGTCCAGGATGCTCAGATGACTGCCACCAGACCTCCCCTTTCATGATGTAACCGTGATGTATTAGTGATGTAGTTGGGGGGGGGGGCATTAGCCGCAGCTAATAAAACTTTGGGTTCTCTTGTTCCAGCTTGTGGCAGGTGGGGGTCCTGTCGCGACAGTCTTCAATCAGGACCAATTCGCTCTGCTCTTCCTGCCCGGTGTCCTTGTTTTTTGTCCAAGGGAGCCTCAGATTTCTCCGTCAACAATTCTCCACGGTGCCGCGCACTGAAATTAACTACATTTGGGGGCAATGGGCCGGTCTTTGCCCCCTGGAGGGGGCTTGGACTCCCGAGCGCAGCCCAGCCTAGGATGGGGTCTGCGCAGAAAGTGAGGGGTGGAGACCCCTGCGGGCAAGGAAAGGCAACCAGCGCGGGGCTTCCCTGGGCTTCCCCTTGACAAGCGCCTGGGAGGAGGGCCGGGGGGGGGGTCCAGCCCTGGGGGTCTCAAGGGAGAAATCCGAGGGCTCCCTTGGACAAAAAGAAAGACACCAACCAGGATAAGGTGGAGCAAAACAGCAGCCTGTGGGCTTGGCCTTGATTGAACTGTTGCAACAGGGTATTCCCTTCACTTGCAGGAGAGAGAGGAGGGACCCAGAAAGATGGTGTGCAAGGCCTTATCCAGACTTTGGAAATCCCCCTCCTGTGGACCAAGCCCAGCCCCATTCTATCCTCCCCTTCCTGAATTCTGGGGTGAGTTTCCTTCCCTCCTGCCAAGCCCTTTCCCCTGCAAGCTCTTCCTCCGGCTTCTGGCCAAGGGAAGGAGATGCTCTGAGCCCCACCGAGAGCCTCGCCCCCCAAAGGATATCTGGGCATTGAGGGAGCCAGGGGGGCAGCTGCCCCCCCCCGAAATCCCTAGAAAAAGAAGAATCTGAGGTTGTGCCAAGGGGGACTCGGCACTGCAAGGGTTAAAGGGAAGCCAGCTGCCTTCCTAGAGAGGCCAGGAAGCGGACGGGGGGGGGGCAGGTCCTCCAGAGCCAAGGCCCCTCCCTCCCCCAGTCCTTTCCTGCTTCGCTGCCCCCTCCTGGGATCTGGTGAGTCTCCTCTCTCTCTGGGATCTGGTGGGGGTCCCAGGGGTGCAGCGGGGGGGGGGCCTGATCTGTTCCTGCAGGGGGGACACCCCCAAGTCAGGGGGGAGAGGGTCAGGGGTGCAAAGACCCCCCCCCGCTATGCTCCTGCTACCCAGAGGAGGAAGGAGCCCCGGGGCTGAGAGCCAGAGCTTTTTGCCAGACTCCCCAGGAGGAAGGTCAGGGAAGGAGAGAGCGGGGGGGGGACCCCCAAGTCAGGGGGGAGGAGAGGGTCCTGCCAGGGAGGGGCCAGGTCTGCCACGCTCTCCTTCCTGCAGATCAGAGGGTCCCAAACTCATTTGCCCCCCCCTTCAGAAAAGATCTCCATTCTTCAGACAAAGGAATCCCTGAGACTTTGACTCTCTGTGACGTCGCTCAGCCTCATTGCACAACAGAGGGAACATCTGCAAATGGTTTTCCAAAGCTGGACGAGGAGGTGGACTAGCCCCCCCCAAAAAAACCCCACGGGGAGGGAGGAAGGAAAGGTGGGAGAGAGAGAGAGGCCAGGAGTAAAGAGAGGGATCCCAGTTTCCCAGAGTCTGGCTGCTGCATTGGGGACCAGTTTCCCAGTGTCTCCCAGGGCAGCTCCCCACGGAGGCCACGGCAGCCATCCCCTCGCACCCAGAGCAGGGCATCCCAGGACCACATCCTCTCTCTCCCAAAGGGATTGTTGCTGGCAAAGCAGCCGGAAATGGGCGCTGCTACTCCCTGAGCCTCCAGGGACCTTGGCATCAAGGGCTGTGCGTGTGTTAAGCCATCTAAGAGAATAATAAATTTCCTGCCCTCCACCCACTTGGCCCTTGTTCAGATACATACCTGGCCCTCTAGAGAAAGAAAAAGAGACCCCACCCCAGGAGTCTGTCTTGAGAGCGGCAGAGAGTCCAAGTGCAAGAAAAGGAGACGGAAGCAGGGGAGTGGGGGTGGGGAGCAACTCCTGAGGACCCCCGGATGAGGACCCCCACTAGAGCCAAGCATCCATTTCTCAAATGCCTCCCTTGTCAGTCAGTTCTGACTTCATGCATTGACTGGAAGGCAGGAGCAACCAGGCTGACTCATCTCCCAGAAATCCCTTCAGTTGCCTCCACATTCTGCATTGCTAGAGGGCTGGAGACTTACTTCTTCTCCCCTTCCTCCTCCTCTTTCTTTTCAAAAAGGTATCTCATGGTTTGGGCTCTGCTACCGTCCAGTCCTGATTCCTGGCAAGACTCATCCATGCTTGTTCAGGGATCTGTTTCTTCTCCTGACCTACAAATTCTGTAACAGAACAATGTATTTGCTTTCTAGGGTTTGCTAGAGCTTCTCATTCAGACAGACAGAACTTGGCAGAAGACCAAAGGGTTCCTTCTGATCTCTCAGAGGCTTCCTGAGAGCACAGATGGATGAGCGAGACTCAGCTGGCCCTGGAGCAGAAAGAGGCCATGCCATCAAAACTGGGAGCAGTGGGGGGTTCTGGGAAAACTCTGTGCTGAAGATCCTGGGTGAGGAGGACACCCTCCGCTCAGAGGTGCAGAGACAGCAGGTGAGACAGTTCTGCTGCCAGGAGGCCAAAGGACCCCGAGAGCTTTGCAGCCGACTCTACCACCTTGACCACCAGTGGCTGAAGCCAGAAAGGCACACGAAAGCTGAGATGCTGGACCTGGTGATCTTGGAGCAGTTCCTGGCTGTCCTTCCTCCAGAGATGGAGAGCTGGGTGAGGGACTGTGGAGCGGAGACCAGTTCCCAGGCGGTGGCCCTGGCCGAAGGTTTCCTCCTGAGTCAGGCAGAGGAGAGAGAGCAGGTGAGGGAGACTTTGGATACTACCTTGACCAGAGCCAGGGCCTTTTCGGATGTGGCTCCGTCCTGGTGGAACGCTCTCTCACAAGAGACCAGGGCACTGTGGGAGTTGACATCTTTCCTCAGAGCATGCAAGACAGAGCTGTTCCGCCAGGCCTTTGTTGAGGGTTCAGTCTGATTCTTTTCTTTCAGTACAAGAATAAGCATTAAAGAGGCTTCCTAGCCCGCTCACACCTCCTTTATAAGACCAGTGATAACAGTAGTTGGCCCTAGCGAATATTAACCACTCTCATTTTTACTTGACTTGATCGTGGATGGAGGACTTGACCTGGCATGTGTAACAGAGACTTGGTTGGATGAAGCAGATGGGCCTGTTCTTGCCGCTGCTTGTCCACCAGGTTTCTCTTATGCACAGCAACCCAGGTCATGAGGGCGGGGAGGGGGGGTTGCAGTGATTTTTAGGAAGTCATTAGTTTGCACCAGGCGTCCTAATGGGAAGACCCAGTTCTCTGAGTGCATGTTCTGGAGGTTGGGCAATAGGGGCAGTACAGGATTCCTTTTGGTGTACCGACCTCCCCGCTGCACCAAGGATTCCCTGCCTGAGCTGCTTCAGGTCGTGGCGGATGTTCTCCTGGAGACACCTAGCTTGGTTGTCCTGGGGGATTTTAACATCCATGCCGACACGACCTTACAAGGGGCCGCTCGGGACTTCGTGGAAAGCATGGCCTCCATGGGGCTGTCCCTGAATAAGTTTGGCCCAACCCATAGCCACGGACATGCCTTGGACCTGGTGTTCACCTCTATGGATGTTGGTGATCTGACACTAAGTAAAAGCGAAACGAAAGAAGTGCCATGGTCAGATCACTTCCTGGTGCAAATGGACTTCTCTGCGACCCATCCCCTCTGCAGGGAGGTGGGATCAATTAGGATGGTCCACCCCCGCCACTTAATGGATCCAAATGGTTTCCAGAGAGTGGTAGGGGATGCTTTAAACCACTTCTTTAAAAACCATCTTTAGATGCGGCCACAATGGGCAACTATAGCCCAGTCTCAAATCTTCCATTCTTGGGCAAGGTGATTGAGCGAGTGGTTGCCGAACAACTCCAGGCACACCTGGAAGAAGCGGACCATTTGGATCCCTTCCAGTCGGGATTCAGGCCTCATCATGGGACTGAAACTGCCTTGGTCGCACTGAAGAAGTGTGCATGCACACGAAAGCTCATACCAAGAACTAACTTAGTTGGTCTTTAAGGTGCTACTGGAAGGAATTTTTCTATTTTGGTCGCACTGGTTGATGATCTCCGGCGGGCTAGGGACAAAGGTGAGAGCTGTTTCCTAGTTCTGCTGGATCTCTCAGCGACGTTTGATGCCATCGACCATAACATCCTTCTGGACCGTCTTGAGGGGCTGGGAGCTGGGGGCACTGTCATATAGTGGTTCCGCTCCTTCCTCCTGGGCCGTGTTCAGAAAGTGGTGGGGGGGTGAGTGTTCAGACCCCTGGGCTCTCACTTGTGGGGTGCCTCAGGTTTCCGTCCTCTCCCCCATGCTTTTCAACATCTACATGCAGCCCGTGGGAGAGATCATCAGGGGGTTTGGGCTGGGTGTTCATCAGTATGCGGAAGATACCCAGCTCTACCTCTCTTTTAAATCAGAACCAGTGAAGGCGGTGACGGTCCTGTGTGAGTGTCTGGAGGCGGTTGGTGGATGGATGGTGGCTAACAGATTGAGATTGAATCCTGACAAGACAGAAGTACTGGTTTTGGGGGACAGGAGGCGGGCAGGTGTGGAGGATTCCCTGGTCCTGAATGGGGTAACTGTGCCCCTGAAGGACCAGGTGCGCAGCCTGGGAGTCATTTTGGACTCACAGCTGTCCATGGAGGCACAGGTTAAATCCGTGTCCAGGGCAGCTGTGTACCAGCTCCATCTGGTACGTAGGCTGAGACCCTATCTGCCTGCGGACTGCCTCCCCAGAGTGGTGCATGCTCTGGTTATCTCCCGCTTGGAGTACTGCAATGCGCTCTATGTGGGACTACCTTTGAAGGTGACCCGGAAACTACAACTAATCCAGAATGCGGCAGCCAGACTGGTGACTGGGAGCGGCCGCTGAAACCACATAACACCGGTCTTGAAAGACCTACATTGGCTCCCAGTACGTTTCTGAGCACAATTCAAAGTGTTGGTGCTGACCTTTAAAGCCCTAAAAGGCCTCTGTCTAGTAGACCTGAAGGAGCGTCTCCACCTCCATCGTTCTACCCGGACACTGAGGTCCAGCTCCGAGGGCCTTCTAACAGTTCCCTCACTGCGAGAAGCCAAGTTACAGGGAACCAGGCAGAGGGCCTTCTCGGTGGTGGCGCCCTCCCTGTGGAACGCCCTCCCACCAGATGTCAAAGAGAAGAACAACTACCAGACTTTTAGAAGACATCTGAAGGCAGCCCTGTTTAGGGAAGTTTTTAATGTTTGATGTATCACAGTATTTTAATATTCTTTTGGAAGCCGCCCAGAGTGGCTGGGGAAATCCAGCCAGATGTGTGAGGTATAAATAATAAATTATTATTATTATTATTATTATTATTATTATTATTATTATTATTACTATTATACCAGTGGACTGCCATCTGTCCAGATTGCCTGTTCTTATGTTCTATGTATACTGTGTTAGATTTATGATGTTAGCCGCCAAAAGATTGGCTCCGGCTAGGGAGGGTGGGGTAGAAATAAAAAATTATTATTATTATTATTATTGGGGGCTCCAAAGAGGATGGAGAACATCCCATAATGCTCTGCTGATGGCCCATCCTTTTTCTGGGAAGGCATCCATGGAATGAGATCTCACACCCTTAAAGTTTTTTACTTTTCCATTATCTTTCTGCTATTTCATGTCATTCATTCTCTGTTTTGAATCCTTGTTGTTTTTTCAGGAAAAGGATCGTTTTGAGGAAATGGACCTGGATTCCTCTGAGGCAGAGAGGCCTCCGTTGGACACCAGAGAGAGGCCACCGGGTAAGGAAGAAGGCGGTTTTTCTCCATTTGGTCTCATTCTGTTGGTTTCCCATATAATCTCTGGGTTCTTTTCATCAAGTTTTTTTTGGGGGGGGAGTTGGGAGGTAGGGTCTAGAGAATGAGAATGTATTTCTGCATGACTAACATATGAAATGGGCACAAACGTCCAAATGCTCTCAGCAGGTAAGGCTTTCTGAAAGGCCCATCTGTAGATAGAGATGCTCTGTTTCACCTGTGAGAGACATGGGCACGCCTGGCATCCTGCTTACCTGTTTTCTCTTTCAGGAGACAGAATGATGCCAGCAAGACCTCCTGATCCACCTTTTCATGGGGGCAGAAGGGAAGCAGCGGCTGTGGAACCAGATCAGGTCAGGGGGAGCTGCCTTGTGGGGACAGAGGCTGAGGGATGGAGCAATGTCATGGACTGGTTGGGCACAGAGGAATGGTGGGAGGAAGCAGCCGGGGAACCAGGAAGGGAAAAGTGTCTCAGCCCAAGGAGTGGAGGTGGAGGAAGAATGAGCAGTGAGAGGGAGAAGAGGGAGAAGTCTGGGAAGAGGAGGTGTCAGAAGCTGAAGGGGTAACAGGGCTTAGTGAGCTGGGAGACTCTGAGGCAGAATGCAGTCCAGAATCGGAGGCAGAAGAGGAAGGAGACGAGTGGGAGGAGGGAGGTCGAGAGGCAGAGGTGAGTCAGAAGAAGGAGGAGCCACCGGGGGCTCCCTCTCCTTCTGCCATAAGCCCCCCTCCCTGCTTGTCTCTCTGAGCCAGGAGTTGTCTGACAATGGAGGAGCAAAGGCAGGCTGCACACTGGCGCACTGTTCAATCGCTTGCCAGAAACCCCAGAGAGGAGGGGACTTGGAAAGCTGTGGGGAGCTAGTGGCCTTCTCTTTTGGCAGCTGATTTCATGGAGGAAGACCCTGTCATGGAATTCTACTCAGTATTGATCCAGGCAGAACTCCAATGTATAGTTAGCAGAGTGAAAACGTAAAGACGTTGCAGGATCCCCCAAAATAGACCAGAGGCAATTGTATTTCACCCAGCAGAGCTTTACTGCTACTGAAGACAAATGAGCATAATGGTCCCAAATCCAAAACATTCAGGATTGGCCCTGTCCATAAGAAATCCAGTTGCAGCAAACTTAACTGAAATTTCCCACAACTTATAATAAGTTTAAACTTCAACACTCAGCATACTATGTACAGAACACCAGAAGGGAGAGAGAGAGAGAGAGGGAGGGAGGGAGGGAGAAACCCAGTCTCCTTCTGGCCTCTTCTTATAGTCAGCATGACCTTGACAGAAGACATAACAGAACCACTTTAACCCAGCTGTACTCAGGCTGCGAGGCCTGGGTCCTTGTGCCAAAGGCCAAGCTCAGAAAGGGTGGCCTTAGGTCCCAAAAGATGATTTTCTATGGGTATGAGCCAGGGACCAAGGGGTGGAGATTTGCCTATCCAACAGGCAATCAGTCCAGGATTCTGCTCAGCAGCAGTGCTGAGTTCTGTGAGTAGAATGGATGGACACACATACATGGGAACCCTGATGTTCTTTCAGAGAGTCTGCAAGACTCTGCTGATGAGGAAGAGGTAGAGGTTGAACCTGCTGCTGAGGCACAGAGTCCTGACCCAGAGCAGGTAGAGGGAAGAACTTCTCCTAAAGCTGTGAAGCTTGAACAGAGAAGTGCTCCTTCCTCACCCACAGGTTCAGCTGAGAAGTCTAAACGGCGCAGTAAGTCAGAGGGGGAGCTCTCTGAGGCCAAGGACGTTCTAGCTGGTCCTAGTGGGTCTGAGGGGGTACCTAAAACTGGGTTGAGACGTTCAGCTCGCACAACGAAAGGTAAACCACCTGACAGGTTTGCAGTCACAAGTGTGTGGGTTGGCATGGCACAGTGTGAACCCGAGAGTTTTGAAGGGCAGCAGTTGAAGAAGGAGCAAAAAGGGTTTTCTTGTGTGTGTGTGTTTCTTGGTGGCTGATTAGCTGTTTTCCCTGTGTAAAGGTCAGAGGGGGCAGGGTTTCTGTTGAGGCAGGGGATTAGCTGTGGGAGGAGCTTATCAGAGTTTGCAGGGCGGCGTGCGCAGTTATACCCATCTTTTAGATTTAGGGGAGCTAGTCTCAAACGTTTGTTGGGGGAGACCTAGGTTTTTTTTTTGTGTGGGGGGGGAGTTATTTGTCCTGTCCTCAAGCTTTTTATGATGGAGGACCTCTGTAGCCACCCCCAACGACACGATCTCAAGATGGAAGGCGAGGGAACAGCTGCAGTCGCCTGCGATTACTGCGCAATGTTTGCCATCTTGCCAAAGGTTGCAGGCAGCTTTACCTGCAGCAATTGCATGTTGATTGCCCTTTTAAAAGACAAAGTCCAGCAACTGGAGGAACGTGTAGCTACGCTCCAAAGAATTAGAGAGCTGGAGCTCTTCTTGGAAGCAACAGAGCACACCGTCTCCACCAGGGAGGAGACAGGGGACTCCCCTGAGAAGGAGGCTAGTTCACCAACACAGGAGCCAGATATATGGAGAAACGTGACTCAAAGAAGTAGGAGGCCCAGGGTTCACTCTGATTGTTTAGAAATACACAATCGCTTTGAGGTCCTCTCCCCTAGCATGGAAGACGAAGAGCAGACTCCATTTGAGGATCTCTCCCTCATTACAGTCGATCAGGTATATGAAGACGAGCAGCAAAGTCAGTCCTCAGGGAATGTGCAGGCGACCTTGGAACGGACAGCTCACGGAAGAACCCCGACCAAACCCAAGAGGAGGCGTGTAGTGGTGATAGGGGATTCCCTACTGAGGGGAACAGAAGCAGTGATCTGTGGGCCTGACAAGATGTCTCGGGAAGTGTGCTGTCTCCCCGGGGCTAAGATCCAAGATGTAACTGAACGACTGCAAGGAATCATAAAACCCACTGACGAATACCCCTTCCTCTTGGTTCATGTGGGAACCAATGACACTGCAAGCAATAGCCTCCAGAAGATCAAAAGAGACTACGAGGCTCTCGGCAGGAAATTGAAGCAACTAAATGCACAAATTGTCATCTCGTCTGTCCTCCCAGTTGAACGACGTGGCCCAGGGAGAGAGGGGAAAATAGTGGAAGTGAACAGCTGGCTTCGCAAATGGTGTAAACAGGAACGGTTTGGATTCTTAGATCACGGACTGCAGTTTCTTGAAGATGGACTTCTGGCAAGTGATGGGCTGCACCTCACAACGGTTGGGAGAAATGTTTTTGCCAAAAATCTCAGAAACCTCATCAGGAGGGCTTTAAACTGACTAATGTGGGGGAGGGAGACAGTGCTCCTGAAGGTAGGAGTCTATCAATTAATGAAGATGATCATCCAAATGTCATAGACCAAATGGAGCAAACAGCACACGGACCTAGTGGAGGGAGGAAAAAATCCTTAAATAAGAGACACGGGGGAATGATTAATGGACTTCAATGTCTGTACACTAATGCGCAAAGCATGGGAAATAAACAAGATGAGCTTGAGCTCTTGGTACAGCAAACTAAATATGACATAATAGGCATCACTGAAACCTGGTGGGATAAGTCCCACGATTGGAATGTAATAATGGAGGGATACAATCTATTTCAGAGAAACAGACCAGACAAGAAAGGAGGAGGAGTGGCGTTATATGTCAGGGGTGTGTATACCTGTGAAGAGATCCAAGATTTAGAACCTCAAAGCCAAAGTGAGAGCATTTGGGTCAAAATTAAGGGAGAGAAGAATAACAGAGACCTCATTGTGGGAGTTTACTATAGATCCCCAAGCCAAACGGAGGACATAGATGATGCCTTCCTGGAACAGATGGCCAAGCATGCAAAAGGAAGGGAGATAGTAGTAATGGGGGACTTCAATTACCCGGATATTTGTTGGACGTCAAACTCAGCCAAGAGCATAAGGTCAAACAGATTCCTCACTGGCCTTGCAGACAACTTCATTGTCCAGAAAGTGGGAGAAGCAACAAGAGGAACAGCCATTTTAGACCTGGTCCTAACCAATGTTGATGACCTGGTTAGTGGGGTAGATGTGGAAGGATCATTAGGCGCGAGTGATCATGCTCTTCTGAAGTTTACTATACAGTGGAAAGGAGCAGCCAAGTATACTAGGACTCAATTTCTTGACTTTAAGAAAGCCGACTTCATAAAACTTAGGGAAGTGCTGGGTGAGATCCCATGGACAGCAATACTAAAAGGAAAGGGAGTTCATGATGGCTGGGAGTTTGTTAAGACGGAGATAGTAAAAGCACAACGTCAGGCAATACCAATGAGACGAAAACATGGAAGGTGCCTAAAGAAACCAGGGTGGCTATCTAAAGAACTTTTAACTGAATTAAGATTAAAAAAGGATGTGTACAAAAAATGGAAAAGGGGGGAAACCACCAAAGAGGAATTCAAACAAATAGCCAGCACGTGTAGACACAAAGTCAGAAAAGCTAAAGCACAGAATGAACTCAGGCTTGCTAGAGAGGTTAAAAGCAACAAAAAAGGCTTTTATGGGTATGTTCGTAGCAAAAGGAAGAACAAAGAAACAGTGGGGTCACTCAGAGGAGAAGATGGTGAAATGCAAACAGGGGACACAGAAAGGGCTGAACTCCTCAATGCCTTCTTTGCCTCAGTCTTCTCCGATAAAGAAGACAATGCCCGACCTGAAGAATTTGAAGCAAATGATTCAGCAAAGGAAACACAGCCCAGAATAACTAAGGAGATAGTACAAGAATATTTGGCTAGATTAGATGTATTCAAGTCTCCAGGGCCAGATGAACTGCATCCAAGAGTATTAAAAGAACTGGCAGATGTGATCTCAGAACCACTGGCAGTCATCTTTGAGAATTCCTGGAGAACAGGCGAAGTCCCGGCAGACTGGAGGAGGGCAAATGTTGTTCCTATTTTCAAAAAGGGGGAAAGAGAGGACCCAAATAATTACCGTCCAGTCAGTCTGACATCAATAGCAGGGAAGATTCTGGAGCAGATCATTAAGCAAACAGTCTGTGAGCACCTAGAAAGGAATGCTGTGATCACCAATAGTCAGCATGGATTTCTGAAAAATAAGTCATGTCAGACTAACCTGATCTCGTTTTTTGACAGAATTACAAGCCTGGTAGATGAAGGGAACGCAGTGGATGTAGCCTACCTTGATTTCAGCAAAGCATTTGACAAGGTGCCCCATGATATTCTTGTAAAGAAGCTGGTAAAATGCGGTCTTGACTATGCTACCACTCAGTGGATTTGTAACTGGCTGACTGACCAAACCCAAAGGGTGCTCATCAATGGTTCCTCTTCATCCTGAAGAAGAGTGACTAGTGGGGTGCCACAGGGTTCTGTCTTGGGCCCGGTCTTATTCAACATCTTTATCAACGACTTGGATGATGGACTCAAGGGCATCCTGATCAAATTTGCAGATGACACCAAACTGGGAGGGGTGGCTAACACCCCAGAGGACAGGATCACACTTCAAAACGACCTTGACAGATTAGAGAACTGGGCAAAAACAAACAAGATGAATTTTAACAGGGAGAAATGTAAAGTATTGCACTTGGGCAAAAAAAATGAGAGGCACAAATACAAGATGGGTGACACCTGGCTTGAGAGCAGTACATGTGAAAAAGATCTAGGAGTCTTAGTTGACCACAAACTTGACATGAGCCAACAGTGTGACGCGGCAGCTAAAAAAGCCAATGCAATTCTGGGCTGCATCAATAGGAGTATAGCATCTAGATCAAGGGAAGTAATAGTGCCACTGTATTCTGCTCTGGTCAGACCACACCTGGAGTACTGTGTCCAGTTCTGGGCACCACAATTCAAGAAGGACACTGACAAACTGGAACGTGTCCAGAAGAGGGCAACCAAAATGGTCAAAGGCCTGGAAACGATGCCTTATGAGGAACGGCTAAGGGAGCTGGGCATGTTTAGCCTGGAGAAGAGGAGGTTAAGGGGTGATATGATAGCCATGTTCAAATATATAAAAGGATGTCACATAGAGGAGGGAGAAAGGTTGTTTTCTACTGCTCCAGAGAAGCGGACACGGAGCAATGGATCCAAACTACAAGAAAGAAGATTCCACCTAAACATTAGGAAGAACTTCCTGACCGTAAGAGCTGTTCGACAGTGGAATTTGCTGCCAAGGAGTGTGGTGGAGTCTCCTACTTTGGAGGTCTTTAAGCAGAGGCTTGACAACCATATGTCAGGAGTGCTCTGATGGTGTTTCCTGCTTGGCAGGGGGTTGGACTCGATGGCCCTTGTGGTCTCTTCCAACTCTATGATTCTATGATTCTATGATTCTAGGGTGTTCAGAAACTGCCTCAGGAAGAAGCCAGGAAATGGCATGAGGCAATGCAGAAGGAGATGAGCTCAATGGAGTCTCTAGGTGTGTTCTCCCTCACAACGTTGCCAGTGGGCAAACAGGCTGTGAGCAGCCGCTGGGTTTACCGTCTTAAACCCACAGCAACAGGGGAACCACAGTACAAGGCTAGGCTAGTAGCCAGAGGGTTCATGCAGCAAAAGGGGCTGCATTATACTGACGTATATGCTCCTACTTCCAGAAGTGAAACTCTGCACATGCTCTTAGCGATTGCTGCACAAAGAGTTTTTCAGGTGTATCACTTTGATGTGGATGTGGCCTATTTGAACTCACAGCTCCAGGAGGATCTGTACATGCTTCCTCCTCCAGCGCTTGAGGGCAGTGAGCCGAATACTGTATGGAAGTTTCACAAGTCCATTTATGGCTTAAAGCCTTAGAGAAGCTAGGTTTCAAGAAGAGTCTTGCTGACAGCTGCCTGTACCTTAAAGGGTCAGGAGAGTCACAGGAAATGGTGTTGATCTTTGTTGATGACATCATTCACATCTCAGGGGCAAACAAACAGGTGCAGAAGTTTGCCAAAGAGCTTGGAAAACGGTTTCAGCTCAAGAACCTGGGTGCAGTAAGGATCTACTTAGGTGTTCAGATAGACAGGACTGAAGATGGAAGATTCTTGCTCAGTCAGAAAGGCAAGATTGAGCAGTTGCTTGAGAAGTTCAGAATGTCTGATTGTGCAGGGGTTAGGGCACCCATGGAGACGAGCTACGTGAAAGACAGTCGGCTAGCAGAACGCATTGAGTGCGAAAACGCTGAGCTCTTCCAGTCCGCTCTGGGTAGTCTGTTGTATCGCTCCCAATGGAGCAGGCCGGACATTGCTTTTGCTACCAATCTGCTCAGTAGGGAAGCATCAAAGCCCAGTGTACTGAGGCTGAGTTAATTGCACTGTCATAATTGTGCAGGGAACTGGAATTCTATAGATGCCTGGTGCAAGAGATCTATGGGGATTGTTGCCTGCCCATCACTGTTTGGGAAGACAATCAACCCTGTCTGAAGTTGGCAGAATCCAGGCAGTTTAAGGCCAGAACCAAGCATGTAGACATACGTTTCCAGAATGCGTGTCAAAGTGTCAATCCTATTGAAAGCAATCCTATCAAAACAACACAGCAATTATGAGGAAGGAAAGAACAGAGCATTGTGTAGCACACGGGTGTCAACCACAAGGCCCGCGGGCCGAATCCGGCCCGCCAGACCTCGTCATGTGGCCCGTGTAGCCACCGCCGGCCGCCAGCCTTCACCTTTTATTCTCGCTTTTTTTTTTACACAAGAAAGCCGCCTCTTCAGCGCATGCGTGGCAGCCTACAAGCCAGAGAACGCCTGCCCTCTAGCGGCCCTTTGAGGGTGACCAAACTGCTGATGCGGCCCCCGATGAATTTGAGTTTGACACCCCTGGTGTAGCAGATCATATTTCTGCTGTCTCGGAAGAGTACATTTCCTTTTTCTTTTAGGGTCCAGTGTGCTTTGAAGATGTTGCTGTTTGTTTCACGGATGAGGAATGGGCATTACTGGATCCTGACCAGAGAGCTCTGCATAAGGACGTCATGGAGGAGAATCGTGGGATCGTGGCCTCTCTTGGTAAGGCTCCCTGTGGAATCGCCCTATCTGCCTGGATATTCAAAAAATACCTCTATGTAACAAACCTCATACATTTCCACATAGCTCAACAGCGCCCAATACAACACCAGGGAACCTAACACTCCCACAATAAACCTTGAACAGCAAATTCCAGTTTTTTCTGTGAACCATCTTCCTCCAGTTCTGCCTTTTTATACCACGGTTGGGTGTCTGAACTGCCCAGGCCCAGACACCATGGACCAGAGCACGCCAGGCACCCCTGTCTTCCACTGCCTCCCGCAGCTTGGTCATAGTTTTACCACTACAGTATATCAGAAAAAGCAACATTCAACAACCCATCAGAATCTAATAAATATGTTGGTTAATGACAAACAACAAAGGTAATGAACACACACGCAACTCCCTTTAGTTCTTCTTCATTTGTTCCTGAGGCTCTAATCCCTTTTTGTCTGCATTGCAGATTGTGATGAATTGGAAATCGAGAACAAAGGTGAACATGACAAAATCCCCAGAGAGGAGAAGCCATGCAAAAATTTGGAGTGTGGAGACAGCTGCACTCAGAGCTCCAATCTCACTAAGCATCAGAGAATTCATACAGGAGACAAACCCTATCAGTGCATGGAATGTGGGAAGAGCTTTAGTTGGAGCTGCCATCTCACTTCCCATCAGAGAATTCATACAGGGGAGAAACCCTATCAGTGTGGGGAATGTGGAAAGAGCTTTAGTTGGAGCCACTCTCTCACTTCTCATCAAAGAATTCATACAGGGGAGAAACCCTATCAGTGTGGGGAATGTGGAAAGAGCTTCAGGAAGAGCTCCAATCTCACTTCCCATCAGAGAATTCATACAGGAGAGAAACCCTATCAGTGTGGGGAATGTGAAAAGAGCTTCAGTCACAGTTCTGATGTCACTAAGCATCAGAGAATTCATACAGGGGAGAAACCCTATCAGTGTGTGGAATGTGGGAAGAGCTTTAGTTGGAGCGCCCATCTCACTTCCCATCGGAGAATTCATACAGCAGAGAAACCCTATCAGTGTGGGGAATGTGAAAAGAGCTTCAGTCTCAGCTCTGCTGTCACTAAGCATCAGAAACTTCATACAGGGGAGAAACCCTATCAGTGTGTGGAATGTGGAAAGAGCTTCAGTCACAGTTCTGATGTCACTAAGCATCAGAGAAGTCATACAGGGGAGAAACCCTATCAGTGTGGGGAATGTGGGAAGAGCTTCAGGAAGAGCTCCCATCTCACTTCCCATCAGAGAATTCATACAGGGGAGAAACCCTATCAGTGTGGGGAATGTGGAAAGAGCTTCAGGACGAGCTCCAATCTCAATTCCCATCAGAGAATTCATACAGGGGAGAAACCCTATCAGTGTGGGGAATGTGGGAAGAGCTTCAGGACGAGCTCCCATCTCACTAAGCATCAGAGAATTCATACAGGGGAGAAACCCTATCAGTGCATGGAATGTGGAAAGAGCTTCAGTCAGAGCTACAATCTCAATTCCCATCAGAGAATTCATACAGGGGAGAAACCCTATCAGTGCATGGAATGTGGAAAGAAATTCATTACAAGCTCTAGTCTCACTTCCCATCAGAGAATTCATACAGGAGAGAAACCCTATCAGTGTGGGGAATGTGGAAAGAGCTTCAGTGACAGCTCTGCTGTCACTAAGCATCAGAAACGTCATACAGGGGAGAAACCCTTCATTCTATAGCTTTAGGAGCCAGGCTAATACGCACCTTTTTAACCAGGCCTTTGGCTGATTGACATCTAAGGGCCTTTTAAAATGTGGTGGGGAGTTGAGTTGCTGATGTGTATTTTGTGTTTCTATGTTGTGTTTTTATGTTGTAACCGTCCTGAGACATGTGGGAACAGGAGTCAACACTTAGAGGCTGAGGGGTTTTTGCCCCCCAATGATATATTTTAGGGGGCCACCCCCCCAGTTGATAGGCATTGCCATTCCAATGGCCTGCATGCGTCATGTGTTTGATTGTGCAAAGCAGGCCTTACCTGGCCCCCCACCAATATTTTATTCAAGTTGGCACCACTGGGTTGGGTGGTAGACAAATTAAATAAATACATAAATCACCTTTCTTTGCACATGTTTCAGCCTGTCAATATCCTTATTTTTTATCATTTTTAATATTTATGTGCCTTTCATCTGAAGATTTCACAACATAAACATACAAAAACATAAACATACAAAAACAAGAAAAGCCAGAGAAATCTCTCCCACCCTTTTCTGGATGGAGTTACAAACTTTGTTGATCAGGGAACAGCTGTGGAAATAGTGCATCTTGATTTCAGTAAGGCTTTTGATGTAGTCCCCCATAATATTTTTGCCTTTAAGCTTCTAAAAGGTGGGCTGAATGAGGAAACTCTTAGGTGGATTTGACTGACCGAACCCAAACAGTCCTCCTCCATGGTTCCTCCTCCTCCTGGGGGAAAGTGACAAGAGGGGTGCTGCAGGGTTCTGTCCTGGGCCCGTTGTTGTTCAACGTCTTTCTGAACGACTTGGATGAAGGAACTGAGGGGGTGCTCATCCCATTTGCAGACGACACCAAACGGGGAGCGGAGGCCAATGTGGCAGAAGGCAGAATGAAGCAACCAGAAATCACCTCAACCCGATGGACTGGTGACCCTCTCCTCCTTTTCCTCTCCCCCCAAGCCATCAATACAGCGAACACGATCAATATCACCCCCCAGCCTCACACCTCCACAGAGATCCCCACCCAACACCAGTCCAGGCGACATAAAAAGACACTCCCCATTACCCAACAATCTACAACTCACTCTCAGCACCCCTCCCCACGCCTTACTAAGTAAAATAGAATCATAGAATCATAGAATCATAGAGTTGGAAGAGACCACAAGGGCCATCGAGTCCAACCCCCTGCCAAGCAGGAAACACCATCAGAGCACTCCTGACATATGGTTGTCAAGCCTCTGCTTAAAGACCTCCAAAGTAGGAGACTCCACCACACTCCTTGGCAGCAAATTCCACTGTCGAACAGCTCTTACTGTCAGGAAGTTCTTCCTAATGTTTAGGTGGAATCTTCTTTCTTGTAGTTTGGATCCATTGCTCCGTGTCCGCTTCTCTGGAGCAGCAGAAAACAACCTTTCTCCCTCCTCTATGTGACATCCTTTTATATATTTGAACATGGCTATCATATCACCCCTTAACCTCCTCTTCTCCAGGCTAAACATGCCCAACTCCCTTAGCCGTTCCTCATAAGGCATCGTTTCCAGGCCTTTGACCATTTTGGTTGCCCTCCTCTGGACACGTTCCAGTTTGTCAGTGTCCTTCTTGAATTGTGGTGCCCAGAACTGGACACAGTACTCCAGGTGTGGTCTGACCAGAGCAGAATACAGTGGCACTATTACTTCCCTTGATCTAGATGCTATACTCCTATTGATGCAGCCCAGAATTGCATTGGCTTTTTTAGCTGCCGCGTCACACTGTTGGCTCATGTCAAGTTTGTGGTCAACCAAGACTCCTAGATCCTTTTCACATGTACTGCTCTCAAGCCAGGTGTCCCCCATCTTGTATTTGTGCCTCTCATTTTTTTTGCCCAAGTGCAATACTTTACATTTCTCCCTGTTAAAATTCATCTTGTTTGTTTTTGCCCAGTTCTCTAATCTGTCAAGGTCGTTTTGAAGTGTGATCCTGTCCTCTGGGGTGTTAGCCACCCCTCCCAGTTTGGTGTCATCTGCAAATTTGATCAGGATGCCCTTGAGTCCATCATCCAAGTCGTTGATAAAGATGTTGAATAAGACCGGGCCCAAGACAGAACCCTGTGGCACCCCACTAGTCACTCTTCTCCAGGATGAAGAGGAACCATTGATGAGCACCCTTTGGGTTTGGTCAGTCAGCCAGTTACAAATCCACTGAGTGGTAGCATAGTCAAGACCGCATTTTACCAGCTTCTTTACAAGAATATCATGGGGCACCTTGTCAAATGCCTTGCTGAAATCAAGGTAGGCTACATCCACTGCGTTCCCTTCATCTACCAGGCTTGTAATTCTGTCAAAAAACGAGATCAGGTTAGTCTGACATGACTTATTTTTCAGAAATCCATGCTGACTATTAGTGATCACAGCATTCCTTTCTAGGTGCTCACAGACTGTTTGCTTAATGATCTGCTCCAGAATCTTCCCTGGTATTGATGTCAGACTGACTGGGCGGTAATTATTTGGGTCCTCTCTTTTCCCCTTTTTGAAAATAGGGACAACATTTGCCCTCCTCCAGTCTGCCGGGACTTCGCCTGTTCTCCAGGAATTCTCAAAGATGACTGCCAGTGGTTCTGAGATCACATCTGCCAGTTCTTTTAATACTCTTGGATGCAGTTCATCTGGTCCTGGAGACTTGAATACATCTAAACTAGCCAAATATTCTTGTACTATCTCCTTAGTTATTCTGGGCTGTGTTTCCTCTGCTGAATCATTTGCTCCAAATTCTTCAGGTCGGGCATTGTTTTCTTTATCGGAGAAGATGGAGGCAAAGAAGGCATTGAGGAGTTCAGCCCTTTCTGTGTCCCCTGTTTGCATTTCACCATCTTCTCCTCTGAGTGACCCCACTGTTTCTTTGTTCTTCCTTTTGCTACGAACATACCCATAAAAGCCTTTTTTGCTTCTTTTAACCTCTCTAGCAAGCCTGTGTTCATTCTGTGCTTTAGCTTCTCTGACTTTGTGTCTACACGTGCTGGCTATTTGTTTGAATTCCTCTTTGGTGGTTTCCCCCCTTTTCCATTTTTTGTACACATCCTTTTTTAATCTTAATTCAGTTAAAAGTTCTTTAGATAGCCACCCTGGCTTCTTTAGGCACCTTCCAGGTTTCCGTCTCATTGGTATTGCCTGACGTTGTGCTTTTACTATCTCCCTCTTAACAAACTCCCAGCCATCATGAACTCCCTTTCCTTTTAGTATTGTTGTCCATGGGATCTCACCCAGCACTTCCCTAAGTTTTATGAAGTCGTTTGACCTTATGCTCTTGGCTGAGTTTGACGTCCAACAAATATCCGGGTAATTGAAGTCCCCCATTACTACTATCTCCCTTCCTTTTGCATGCTTGGCCATCTGTTCCAGGAAGGCATCATCTATGTCCTCCGTTTGGCTTGGGGATCTATAGTAAACTCCCACAATGAGGTCTCTGTTATTCTTCTCTCCCTTAATTTTGACCCAAATGCTCTCACTTTGGCTTTGAGGATCTAAATCTTGGATCTCTTCACAGGTATACACATCCTTGACATATAATGCCACTCCTCCTCCTTTCTTGTCTGGTCTGTTTCTCTGAAATAGATTGTATCCCCCCATTATTACATTCCAATCGTGGGACTTATCCCACCAGGTTTCAGTGATGCCTATTATGTCATATTTAGTTTGCTGTACTAAGAGCTCAAGCTCATCTTGTTTATTTCCCATGCTTTGCGCATTAGTGTACAGACATTGAAGTCCATTAATCATTCCCCCGTGTCTCTTATTTAAGGATTTTTTCCTCCCACCACTAGGTCCGCGTGCTGTTTGCTCCATTTGGTCTATGACATTTGGATGATCATCTTCATTAATTGATAGACTCCTACCTTCAGGAGCACTGTCTCCCTCCCCCACATTAGTCAGTTTAAAGCCCTCCTGATGAGGTTTCTGAGATTTATGGCAAAAACATTTCTCCCAACCGTTGTGAGGTGCAGCCCATCACTTGCCAGAAGTCCATCTTCAAGAAACTGCAGTCCGTGATCTAAGAATCCAAACCGTTCCTGTTTACACCATTTGCGAAGCCAGCTGTTCACTTCCACTATTTTCCCCTCTCTCCCTGGGCCACGTCGTTCAACTGGGAGGAAAAAAAATAATTCCTCTTGTTGCCAGGATTTTTAAGGTACCAGTGAGCCACTCAAATTGTGCCCCAGAATTGACAGGCGCAGCAGTGGAGAAAAAGAAAGTGATATTTATTGCTGAGCAATAAGAGACCCAGTGGAATCCTTTCCCAAAGACTGGGCCCCGGGCTCCAGCGCCCAGAGGCTTTATACCTGAGTACATACATGACATAATCGATACAATCGCACACGGCAGCAAAAAGAAAACCAATGAGCGCATTCTGGCCTTGCCCCCTGATCATGTAAAGAGTTCCCTCCCAACTTCTGCTTTTTCCGTCTGAACATGCATTTAACCTTTCCCCTGATTTATGGTAAGGAGGAAGAAAAAGGAACTTCGGCCCTTACGCTCCTACGCGGCCATCTGCTATACCGGGACATTTTGCGGCTAACATCTTCCTGTTTGAGCTACTCTGGACCCTGTCTGGACAGGGGGGAAAGTGCCAGCACAGCAGATTTATTGCTTCCCCCTTATGTTAGCGGGACACTGAGAAGAACAAGGGAAGCGAACTGGGGCAGAGTTCATTTCGGATTCTTCCGATCTAAGCAATTTGCTATAAGCTTTTGCAGAAGCCGTCATGATTCAAACATGGATTATATAAAAATCATCATAAGTGTCAGGGGTTCAGGAGCAGAGACGCAGAAAAGGGAGGAAACAGAGAGCGAGGGGGAGGAATACGAAGGAAGGATGAGTGGGGATGACGACCCGAGATCCCCGAGCCTGTCCAGTGAGTCCGAGGATTCCCAGAAGGGAGCGCCAGCGGTCAGAGCAAGGGGGAAAAGCAGGGGGACACCCCAGGAAGAAGGGGCCAGAGAGGAATCAGAGAGCAGCAGCTGGAAGTCGGGACCAACGTGCCCAGCTGGGAGCAGCGGGGAGAAAGGGGACCAGGCATCAGGTTCCGGAGGCTTTCAGCAGGAGGGAGGGCATGAGTCAGGAGTAGTCACGCCCACATCAGGGAGCGAGGAAACGGTCAAGAGGAAGGTAGAGAGTTGGGCGCGCGCGCCAAGTTCAAATGCAGCAGAAGCTGGCGCAGTAAGCAGCCCGGAGAGGGAGCCAGGTCCCAAAGCCCGCCGCAAGGAGGCGGAAGGGTCCGGGGGGTCAGCGTCAGAAGAGAGTAGAAAGGAGGAGACCCCGGGGGGCAGAAGGACCCAGAGACAGAAGGAAAGGCGCAGGAGGTGGAGCAAGGCTAGGGTATTAAGCTGGTGTGCAAGAGGCGGAGACTCAGACGGGTCTTCGCCGGTCTAACGTAGAAGACGTAGGGCTGCACATTGCAGTTCGGAAATGGAACCTGTAACCCAATAAAGACTCTTATAACGTGAACGCTGGCTAGCGTGGTCCTATGTGAGCTGGGACTGGGCAGCAGCCCTGACAGTAAGACCCGTCTCACAAAGCTTCGGACACCTGAAACCTCGCAGCGGAGGCAGAAGCAGCGAGGGGAGGAGATTGGTGTTTGGGAGCAAGCTCACAAGAGTTAGCAGAGATGACGGAAGAACAGAAAATTTCAGCTCTGCAACAGGCAGTGACCCAGTTGAACGCAGAGGTATTGGCTTCCAAGAAAAGGGAAGAGGATGCTGCGGCCGCCTACAGAGATCTCCACGCCAGGTTTGAAGCGTTTGTTAAGCACGGGCAACCGGGACCCAGACCGGAGGGAGTTGGGTTGGCACGGAGAGCAGGCGGTCTTGTGGCTCACTTCGATGGGAATTTACAACAGTACCCCAATTTTCGAGCAGACGTAATGTGCGCACTGCAACTGCTGGCAAAAGACTTTAGAGATGAGGAAGAGAAGGTGGGGTTTATACTATCCCATTTGCATGGGGATGCTAAAGCGTGGCTGCGCAATTTGTGGAGGGATAAAGATCCGGCGCTTCGGAGTGCAGATGCCTTTATCAAAGCGATGGATGCGTGCTTTTTATCTACCATAGATGTGGATCTTGCTCGACGAGAGATACATGGACTGAAACGGGGGAGGGCGAGTGTACGGCAGTATCACGCCCGCTTTTTTGCACTGGTCAGTGCCTTGGAATGGGACAGAGACTCACCTCCAGTCAGAGACCTGTTCTGGGAGGGTCTGAGCAGTGCAGTTAAAGACGAAATTGCGAGGGGGGAGAGGCCCCGGAGCACGCGGGAGGTGGTCCAAAGGGCGCTGACTGTGGGGGTGAGACTGGAAGAACGCCCATGGTGCAGAGATGAAGGACGTGGAGGGCGCGAAGCAGCGAGAAGTTTCTCCTTCGTTCCCAGGGAAGCAGCGCGTGCGCAATCCACGCCTCCGCCAGGAGGGGGAGCGGAACCTATGGAGGTGGGAGGTGCCAGGGCTCAGTCAGCTACCAGAGCCCCAGCACCTGGAGCAGTCAAAACTAAGCCTCCTAGAGGGAACCGGAAGTGTTACATCTGCGACAGCCCTCAACACATGGCGAGAGAGTGTCCCCAGAGGAACTCCAAGCACACTGCAGCCTCCGCAACGGTGACGGCAGCTACGCAGCACAGGGAACCCCAGCAGGGAAACGACGACGTCTGGCTGGAGACAGAGGCACTGGGGCCCAGCCAGACGAATCAGTGAAGCAGTCCCCAGAGATCTTGCAGCCCACAGACCCCCTCCCACCCAAACCAGTAGTGCAGCTCACTGCATCACTCCAGCTACCCAATGGCGTCACAGTAGATGTGCCACTTTCTGTAGACTCTGGAAGTAATGCAGACTTTATAGCGCAGGATTTTGTGGAGCAGCACGCTATACAGCTACTGCCTGCCACTCTGCCCCTGCAAGTCGTCACAGTGGATGGCAGAGAGTTGCTGGGGGGGCAGGTGGTGAAGCAGACGCCGCCAATGGTGATGCGACTTGGTAACCACAGGGAAGTCATCAGTTTTAATGTCACCCGGCTGTCGGACACACCCATTGTCTTGGGCATGAGTTGGCTGGACAGGCACAGTCCGACGCTGGCTTGGTACCAGCGGCAGCTGATCTTCGGCTCTTCTTATTGTGCGGAGCACTGCATCCTGCCCAGGCAGGAGGGAGAGGAGGAGGAATCACAGCTGCAGTTGGGTACGTTGCAAGCGGTCCCCCACAAATACGCAGACTTTCTGGAGGTCTTCTGCGAGAAGGAGGCGGACAAGCTACCCCCTCACCGGCCGTATGACTGCAAGATTGACCTCCTACCAGGGGCGACGCTGCCGAAAGGGAAGCTGTATTCCATGTCTGAGGACGAACTACAGGAACTCAAACAGTTCATAGATCACAATTTGGAGCGCGGTTTCATCCGGGAGTCCAAGGCAGTGGGGGGCAGTCCTGTTTTCTTCGTGAAGAAGAAAGACATGCCCCAAAAAAGACTTGTAGTTGATTATCGCCTCTTGAACAAGATGACCAAGCCCTCTGATTTCCCCATGCCCAGGATTGACGACCTCCTAGCGACGGTGCGCAAGGGACGCGTGTTCACCAAGTTGGACCTGCGAGGGGCGTACAACCTCATCCGCATGAGGGAGGGCGATGAGTGGAAGACAGCCATGTTCACGCCTCTGGGCACCTACGAATACAGAGTTATGCCGTTTGGATTGCAAAATGGTTCCCACTGTTTTCAAGCTTTCATGCATCACGTGTTGGCGGGGCTGCTCTACAAGAAGTGCGTCTGCTTCCTGGATGACATCCTGATATTCTCTGAATCGCAGCAAGCACACGACCAAGACGTTCGGGAGGTGCTGAGCAGACTACAGCAGCATAGGCTGTACGCCAAGCTGGAGAAGTGCCAGTTCGACATGACGGAGGTGGATTTCCTGGGATACAAGTTGTCGGACAAGGGGCTAGCCATGGACAGCGCCAAGGTTCGCGCAGTGTTGGATTGGAAGAGCCCGCGCAACCGGAAGGAGGTCCAGCGGTTTGTGGGCTTTGCCAACTTCTATCGCAAATTTATCAAGGGGTTCGCGATGCAGACGGCGGCCATTACGGACACGCTCAGCTCCAAGAAAAAGAAGTTCATCTGGACGGAGCAGGCGGAGCAGTCCTTTCAAGCGCTCAAGCGTCTCTTCGCGTCGGAAGAGCAACTGCTGCATATCGACCCCAGCAGACCGCTGCGGGTAGAGACGGACGCGTCCGATAGAGCCGTGGGAGCTGTCCTGCTGCAGCGAGACCCGCAGGGGGTCTGGAGGCCGGGAGCGTTCTACTCCAGAAAGCTCAGCAAGTCGGAGCAGAACTACACCATCTGGGACAGGGAGTTGCTGGCCATTCATTCAGCGTTCAAGGCGTGGAGGCATTTCCTGATCGGCGCCAAGCACACAGTGCAAGTCTGCACGGACCACAAGAATCTGGAGCACTGGCGCACGGCGCAGTTCCTGAACCAGAGGCAGATACGTTGGGCAGAGTTCTTTGCGGACTTCGATTTCTGAATAGAGTACGTCCCAGGCGAAACCAACGTCATGGCGGATGCACTGTCCCGAAAACCGCAATACCTTGAAGAGGTGACACCAGCGGCGGCCATGCACATCTTCGCGCCAACAGCGTGGGCGTGCGCTTCGGCTACAGTAGACCTGGATGCGGTGCGGCGTGCGTTGCAGGACGACTCATTCGCGCAAGCGAAGATGGCCGAGGTGCACAGGGGCACGGCGAAGAGCGACGAGTTCCAGATACGAGACGGCTTGCTCATACGTAAAGGGACCATCTACGTGCCGGGAGACGAACTTCGCGCCAAGGTACTGCAACAGTTGCATGACGCACCCACGGCTGGACACTTTGGCACAGAAAAAACGGTGGAATTGGTCGCAAGGGATTTCTGGTGGCCCAGACTGAGAGGGGAGGTCGCGGACTACGTCGCGAGGTGCGACACCTGCCAGAGGGCCAAGACGGTGCACAAACCGCCGGCGGGACTGCTGGAACCGCTGCAAACGCCGTTTGAACCGTGGGAGAGGGTGGCCCTGGACTTTGTCACGGATCTACCCAGCTCGAGAGGCAAGACAGCTGTACTAGTGGTGGTGGACTTGTTCACCAAGATGGCACATTTCATCCCGTGTGCGAAGGTGGCCACGGCGGAACAAACCGCCAAACTGTTCATAGATCACGTGTTCAAAGTGCACGGTCTGCCGTGGTCTATACTGTCCGACCGCGGACGCCAGTTCATCTCGAATTTCTGGCAGAAGCTGATGGGTTTTCTAAACGTCAAGATCAACCTGGCATCAGCAAGACACCCGCAGACCAACGGGCAAGCGGAGAGGGTCAATGCCATCATGCAGCAGTACCTGAGATGCTATGCCAATCAACAGCCTGCGACGTGGGTGGATTACCTGCCGCTCCCCGAGTTTGCCTACAACAACACGAAGCACGTGTCCACAGGGGTGACGCCGTTCTTCGCCAACAATGGGAGGAATCCCAGAACCTTCCCGGGACTGGAGAGAGTGGGGGAAGGGGAACCGCAGACGGCGGACGCTTTCGCGTCAGAGTTGCAGGAGGTCCACGATCAACTCCGACGGCAGCTGGAGCTAGCTAAGCACGCATACAAGGTGCAAGCTGACAAGCACAGGCGGGTTGGCGAAGAGATCCGAGTGGGAGACTGGGTCTGGTTGGCAGCCCACGCAGTGCCGACCAGATCGTTAGCCAAGAAGAAGTTGGGGCACAAGCAACTCGGTCCATACCAAGTCGAAGCACAGATCAACCCGGTAGCTTTCCGGCTGGCGCTGCCGGAGGGTTCCAGAATGCATCCGGTGTTCCACAGGTCGGTGCTCACTCCCTACAGGGCACCTCACAGATTCCAGGAGCCAGGAACGGCACCGAGTCCGTTCCGGGAGAGGACGGAGACGGGGGGGTTGCCACAGCAGGACCCCATCAACGAAGTCACGGAGATTTTGGACTCCAGATGGGGGGAAGAGGGAGTAGAATACCTCCTAGCCAGAGAGGGCACCCGGGCCAGTGCTAATAGCTGGGTGCAAGACTACCCTTTGGAGGAACCCCTGCTCAAGGACGAGTTTCATGCCCTTTTCCCACACAGACCCATGCCAGCCGGTTTCTTCGACGACTGGCTGTTCACGCCCACGCTTTCCTCCAGCACGTTCCATGGATTTGACTCGGACGGGGAACCCGCACCGGGCACCCGTTCCCCAGAGGGGTCACCGGCGGGTTCGGCATCAGACACCTCGTATTGGTGGGACGATCGACCGGAGGAGCAGTGGCGCCGGAAGTGGCTGGAGATGCCAGGTCGAGCGACCGACGCAGAGACTGACATGGACGTGTTCGGGGAGGATCTTGGGTTCGAGCACGGCGGCACAGAAATGGAAGCGGAACAGGTCAACGTCGACAAACGCGAGGAGGAAGACTCGGAGGTCTTCAGTTGGCGGCCAGCCACGGGGAGCGAACTGTATCCGGCATTCACTCCCGTGATGATGGAGCACCCAGCACCCACACCTGAAAGCGGGGAGGGGGGAAGGGGGGGCTTCGAGGGGGGTGGATGTCAGGGGTTCAGGAGCAGAGACGCAGAAAAGGGAGGAAACAGAGAGCGAGGGGGAGGAATACGAAGGAAGGATGAGTGGGGATGACGACCCGAGATCCCCGAGCCTGTCCAGTGAGTCCGAGGATTCCCAGAAGGGAGCGCCAGCGGTCAGAGCAAGGGGGGAAAGCAGGGGGACACCCCAGGAAGAAGGGGCCAGAGAGGAATCAGAGAGCAGCAGCTGGAAATCGGGACCAACGTGCCCAGCTGGGAGCAGCGGGGAGAAAGGGGACCAGGCATCAGGTTCCGGAGGCTTTCAGCAGGAGGGAGGGCATGAGTCAGGAGTAGTCACGCCCACATCAGGGAGCGAGGAAACGGTCAAGAGGAAGGTAGAGAGTTGGGCGCGCGCGCCAAGTTCAAATGCAGCGGAAGCTGGCGCAGTAAGCAGCCCGGAGAGTGAGCCAGGTCCCAAAGCCCGCCGCAAGGAGGCGGAAGGGTCCGGGGAGTCAGCGTCAGAAGAGAGTAGGAAGGAGGAGACCCCGGAGGCAGAAGGACCCAGAGACGGAAGGAAAGGCGCAGGAGGTGGAGCAAGGCTAGGGTATTAAGCTGGTGTGCAAGAGGCGGAGACTCAGACGGGTCTTCGCCGGTCTGACATAGAAGACGTAGGGCTGCACATTGCAGTTCGGAAATGGAACCTGTAACCCAATAAAGACTCTTATAACGTGAACGCTGGCTAGCGTGGTCCTATGTGAGCTGGGACTGGGTAGCAGCCCTGACAATAAGGATATATGGTTATATGGCTAACTGATTATATGAAAAGCATAAGGGTAGAATTCCTCCAGGTGGTCCTGCTTCACCCTAACCTCAATAAAACAATCCACAAACAGGCTAAAATCTGACAAACAAGCAGCACATTGGGGCTGCCAGAGCATATCAACACCCTCGTCCCTACCCCAACTTACCAGTGATGTTAATAACATGAGCAACATTGCTTATGGACCCTATATCCAACATTGGCGTCACAAAGAGGGTTGGAGGATGCATGGCGGCCAACAGATTGAGGTTGAATCCTGTCAAGACAGAAGTACTGTTTTGGGGGGACAGGAGGCAGGCAGGTGTGGAGGACTCCCTGGTCCTGAATGGGGTAACTGTGCCCCTGAAGGACCAGGTGCGCAGCCTGGGATTCATTCTGGACTCACAGCTGTTCATGGAGGCGCAGGTCAATTCTGTGTCCAGGGCAGTTGTTTACCAGCTCCATCTAGTACGCAGGCTGAGAGCCTACCTGCCCACGGACTGTCTCGCCAGAGTGGTGCATGCTCTGGTTATCTCTCGCTTAGACTACTGCAATGCGGTCTAGGTGGGGCTATCTTTGAAGCTGACCCGGAAACTACAACTAATCCAGAATGCAGCAGCTAGACTGGTGACTGGGAGCGGCCGTCCAGACCTCTCAGTGCGTTTCCAAGCACAATTCAAAGTGTTGGTGCTGACCTTTAAAGCTCTAAACTGCCTCGGTCTAGTATATCTGAAGGAACGTCTCCACCCCCGTTGTTCTGCCTGGACACTGAGATCCAGCACCGAGGGCCTTCTGGTGGTTCCCTCGCTGCGAGAAGCCCAGTTACAGGGAACCAGGTAGAGGGCCTTCTCGGTAGTGGCGCCCGCCCTGTGGAACGCCCTCCCACCAGATGTCAAAGAGAAGAACAACTGCCAGACTTTTAGAAGACATCTGAAGGCAGCCCTGTTTAGGGAAGCTTTTAATGTTTGATGCATTATGATATTTTAATATTTTGTTGGAAGCCGCCCAAAGTGGCTGGGGAAGCCCAGCCAGATGGGCAGGGTATAAATAATAAATTATTATGATGATGATGATACTTAACACCGTTTCACTGACCACTTCCTATCGCAAACAACAGGGAGGATGGCCTGACCTTGAACAAAGAACTCAGGCCAGCTGAGACCTAGGACCAACTGGCTAAATGCCAGATGGCCCATGATACCCCAAATAAATGTGAAGAGAATCAGAACTTACAGGGTTAAACAGTTCTGAGTGACGTCTCACATTCTAAGGCGTGGTTATGTTCACATACGGGAGTGGTTTCTCTGTGTGTGAGTTTTGTTTCGGTTTGACCGGGAGGCGAGAGATGTGTGCCATTTCGCCAGGATGATTTAAGATGTTTTGCTACACGATTAAAGACTGTTGGAGATAAGCAAGAAAGCCTGTGTACAGTCTGATTTATTACACACACATTGCAACAGTTTCTACCGCTGCGGAGACTCTGCTGAAGTACGCTGACAGTGAGTTACGCACGGGAGTCCAGTGTGGCGCAGGGAAACGTGCCGGACTCCATCATCTAGCCACAATAAACACCTATATGACTACATAGGGGATAATTTCTGCAACCCACCCCCCACTCTTTAACCCAAATCTAATTTTAACCTCTAGGTCAGCGCAATTTCACTGGTTCGATAGACAATACAAGGTGAGAGACACAGGGCAACCCGAACGGGCTGGCATGGAATCACCCTATATAGTAGATAAGCAAGATGGCTAGCTTAAAAGCAATTACATTAAATGTGAGGGGGTTGGGAAACCCCATCAAAAGAAAATGCATCAGCTTGTATGTAAACACCATGAAACCACACATCGCATTCCTACAATAAATACACAACCCACCCAAAGGCAGCAAACTCCTGAGCGATCCCTGCTTCAGTCAACAATGAGTTGCACCTGGCTCAGCGAAGTCCTGTGGAGTAGCCATAATACTCAGTAGAGACCTGAACTTCAAAGCCGCAACAGTCCTCAAAGACAAAAGAGGCAGACTCATTTTTGCTAAAGGGACACTAGATGGCAAAACTAAACTGACAATTGGCTCCATATATGCCCCAAACTTGAAACATCTAGAGTTCATCCAAAAAACTAGTTCCTCTCCTCGGAAGGGGAAGCAATTCCGGGGGGGGGGGGTGACCTCAACCTAAATATGAAAAGCACCCCCAACAATTAGGGACTCTTACAAGTTGCTAAAAGCATCCCTTAAAAAACAAACCTCCTTAAATGTTAGCAAGACAGAACAAGACATCACGGCCCTCTCATCACGCTACAAACAAACAGGATCTAAAAAAGTCCTTAAAGCTATAGAACAAAAGCGGAGAGAACTAGATTCCCTAGAAATCAACAAAACAATGATCAACATTCCATACTCTAAACAACGCTTCTGTGAGTATGGAGGGGAAAGCTCCAGATTATTAGCAAAGAGGTGTAGGAAAAAAGGAATACACTGCATCACCAAAAAGATCCCAGCTCGTCTGGGCACAAGTCCCCTGTGGGTCCGTGCGGTCAGTAAAAGAAGGAAATTCCCGCCAAGCAATTTGGAGCAAAACAGCAGCCAGTAGACTGAGATCCTTTCTGGTTGCGCAACAGGTTCAAGAGCAGCGAGGGAACCCAGAGCAATGGGGCGACATTGACTTTTAAAGCTTCCCACCATATCCCAGAATGCAGTTCGTACAGCATCATCAATATGTCATTGCTACACCACTAAAACGTCAGAAAGGGGAGGGTTACACAAGATTAACATAAGGAAAATGAGTCAGTGCAAGACCCAAGGATAGGATTAGCATAGGCAAACAAGTCTCAAGTACCCACCACCCAAAAGTACAACAGAACTTCCTTTGCATGTCTGGACCCCTTGGCAAGTCTGGGGATGGGATGAGGCTTTCCAATAATCAGCTCAGCAATTGTCACCTCTGGGCACTTCCTGGAGTTGATTTGATATGATTTATAAAGTGAGATATCTTCCCTGAGCTGTCAAGGCAAAAGGATACATTCAGGCATAATATTTGTAACATTTAACAATTTAAAGGTGCACACCCCCCCGTCATTTCTGTAACAGCTCCCCCCTTTGGAGATAAATTTGCTTAGGTTCCGTAGGAACCGCAAATATTTTCTCCACATTTAACTACAGTTCACACACAGACATATTTCCCACCCCCCTTTGGTCCTGTATGTTATATAGATATGCACTAAATAATAACCTGCTATTCCCCTCCCAAATGCATGGGTTTTAGTAAATCGGAAAGGGACTTGCATGTCACACCTCTTAAGGCCATTTGCAAACAAATATTTTGGTTTCCCTGCCAATCTCCCGGTCCTCACTCTGCACTTCAATTGGGAGAAAGCCACACTCCCAGAGCTCAGGCAGTGGAGTAGCGTGGGGGGTGCAGGGGGGCCGGCCGCACCGGGCGCAACATCTGGGGGGGGGGCGGCGCGCACCAATCTAGTGGAAGAGACTCGAGTGCTAAAATCCATGGGTTAGGGGGCACAAATTACTTGCCTTGCCCCGGGTGCTGACAACCCACGCTACGCCACTGAGCTCAGACGATGCTGGATGTCGGCATCAATGTTGACCCTTGTGGAAAGATAACTGCCTGGGGAGAAGTGATTGACATTTTCCACAGTTACACCATTGAGTTGGATTTGTGGCACTGCAGAGGGGTTATTTTGTACTTGGTGCAGCACTTTGTTTTTTTGGATGTTGAGTGATAGGCCTAGCTTCTCGTAAGCTTTTGTGAAGATATTTAGGATGGTGTGGAGGTCATCCTCTGAGCGTGCGCACACTACGTTGTCATCAGCATACTGAAGCTCTATGACGGAAGTTACGGTCACCTTACTCCCTGCTTTCAGCCTGCTCAGACTGAAGAGCTTTCTTTCCATCTGTACGATATATGATTTCTACTCCGGTGGTGAGTTTCCCTTCGACAACATTATTTTCATGGCAATGAAAATAATGAAGAGAGCTGGGGCAATAACACAACCCTGTTTAACACCTGAAGGGGTAAGAAGCCAAAGAGGGGGGGATATCATAAGGGAAGCTGTAAACAATTAAAAAAACACTTAAGAGTTCAGCATTTTATTCATTTAAATACTCTCACCTTTACATATAATTACTACTGTTATTTTCTGCTCAGTCTAATTTCCTTCACTTAGTTTGGCTGTGGTAGAAATGAAGGGACAAAACCTTTGTTAATTTGGACACAGTCGACAAATTATTAAACATTTTCCTTATGTGGGTTTTGAGTTCTCTTAGAGGTTCACGTATCCTGTTTGAAAGGGAAAATTAGCGTATTTTTCGCTCGATAAGACACACTTTTTTCCTCCTCAAAAGTAAGGGGAAATGGCTGTGTGTCTTACTGAGCGAATATGTGGTCCCTGGAGCCGACTGGCCCAAGTGCAGGGGCGAAAATCAGATCGCGTGTTACGGAGGAGGGAAGGCTGCAGAGAGGAGGCTGCTGGGGTTCCTGTATCGGGCATATTTTGATGTGTGTGTGGAGGCGTGTGACTCGTGTTGCTGCATGGGAGAGCGCGTGGTTAAAGGGGGCGTTGGAGTGACCTTGTGTGTGGAGTCTCTCGATCTGTAGGGCATCCCAAGACTACCGTCTGTTCATCAGCCCTGTTCCCCTTGCCTAATGATTGTAGCGCCTTCCTAAGGATTCAGTTGCGACTCTTCTTGTTCTGGTCCCTTTCTGGCAGGGAGTACACAGCCGCAGTGAATTCCTTTCCTGCCCTCTGCCTCAGGGTCTTACTGCCCGCCCACTGCTGTTTTCGGTTGCTGTGTTTGCTCGGATTGGGCCAGCAATGGCCCATTTCCCTTGCTCAGCGTGTCTGCTTGGTGCGAGGTGACGCAGCTAGGAAGGAATCAGCAGGCAGACACGATCCTTTCCCCTTCCGTTGCTCAGCGCAGGCTGCAGCAGCGTCACCTCGCAGCAAGCAGACACGCTGAGCAAGGAGATTGGTGGCAGACGAGCGCAAGAAAGAGCAGGGGAATCCCCTGCCCTCCTGGCAAGCAGAGCGGAAAGGATCGTGTCCTGTGCGCAGGCTCCAGCCCCCCCCCCCGCTCAGCTTGCGGGGGCTAGGAGCGCAACCGACAGCTGCCTCCTCCGCCTCCTCTCCATGCTCCGGTGCTGCTGCGTCCAGGGAAGCATTCTAGGGATGCGCATTCTAGGGAAGCATTCTAGGGATGCGCAGGCAGCCGGAAAACATCCAGGTGGGGGAGGGGGGCCAGCAGGGAAGTAGAGGGGCGAATGAACCCCCTGGCCAGGTTGTCATCTAAGTACTCTCGGAGGGCCCCAAGTTCAGGGGCCGACAAGGCATCTCTGCTCCAGGCTGCAGGTCAATAGGTCCGATGGGGTGGCAAAGCCTCAGCCCCCTTTTTCTCAGACACGTCCACCAAATCCTGGTAGGGCTCCAGGATTAGGCCGGCATCCGGTAACCCTGCCCCATCTGGGGCAGCCCCCTGCAAAGTGGAAGAACTGAGGGCCGGCTGGTGAGGCTTCCCAGGTGCCGGCGGCAACACGGGGGTTGGGCACAGACGTCGTGGCAGAAAGACGATGAGAAACACAACATCCGCTGCACCCAGGAAATGGCGGGGTCATGTCGGACCAAGCAGAGGCTTCCATGGACCAGAGGGAAATGTGGCGTCAGGACTAGTTGAAACGTTAACAGTTCCTGGTGCAGGGGTGCCACTAACCTGGCCAGTGGACAGGGCTCACGGGCAATGGGTCCTGATGCGAGGGGGGTCCCCTCCAGACCCACCCCTGAAATGGGCGAGGCTTTCACCACTGATGCTACTTGATACTTCTCAGTGAAACTGATGTCCATGAAGACGCCAGAGTCAATCATTGCCTCCAGGGCCAGCATGCCCCCCTGGGGAAAGAGAATATGGATAGGGAGAAGGAAATGGGGTGCACAGGGATTGAGCCTCAGCTGAGCCCCTCCTAGCACAGCTGGGGCTTGGCGTTTCCCAACCTCTTCGCTCTCAGACTCTGCTGCGAAATGCCCCTCCCCCCCAATACAAGCCCAGTCCCAGGGCCCACATCAGACTCTTCTCTTGGCTAGAGAGAGCGGCGGACCGCACCTACTTGCATGGGCTCCACTTCCAGCCCCACTGCAGCGCTGGACCCCGGGGACTCCCTCAATCGGAGCTCGGAATCTCAGACAAGCGTGGGCCAATGTTAATACGCAACGTGATAAAGTCTGGCAGGGCTGCTGAAGGGGGGGGGTCACCCATGCCAGTTCATCCTTAAGGCAGGGATGAGGGGCCTGATGGAAGTGGAACCGTCAGGCAGCTGCATAGCAGGGTGTCCGCAACCCACCAACGGAGCTCTGCGGCGGACTCGGTAACTGGGCGAGCCCCCTGCCGGAGGTTCTGCAAGGCATCTCAGCCGCCAGGGCAAGATTCAGCTCCCCGAACGTGCCCTCCAGGGTGGCAATGAAGTCGTCCAAATTCCCCTGCAGATGGTCGCTGGCCTCAAGGTACGGAGAGACCCGAGAAAGTGCCGGGCCCACAAAGAGGCTGACCATAAAGCACACGCGGCTCCGTGGGGTGGGAAAGTCTGCTGCACAGGTGGCGGACATCAGCCAACACTGGCTGACAAAGCCTCGAAGGGCCCCATGTGTTGAGCTTTTTTGGAGGTTCTGGCAGGGGAGTGCCCTATGTACAGTTCAGTTCGTGCTAGTATACTAAACTCCATAATCCAGCCTATGGCTGACAAACCAGCAGACCTACAGCTTGCCTGGGTTCTTCAAGATGTGGATCCTTATCTTAGCCTACAGGTTGCTAAATTCCCAACAGCCGTCCTCTCGTACAAGAGACGGAATGGAATGTTAGCTGATTATTGATAGTTATAAGAATTTTCGATAATGACATCAGATATTGATTTTAGCGGAGTGTCTAAATTTTTAATCTTAACCTTAAATTTTTCTTTTGAATTGCCAATATTTGTCCTTGTGAGCTGTGAATTGTGTTATATTACTCGCGGCTTGTACGAGACCGCGGTTTTATTTGATTTGTTTTGTGTGTTGTGCTTTATGATGGGCGTAAAGCCGAATAAACATTTTGATTGATTGGCCCCATGTGTTGGTTTCTATTTCCCTCACTGAGCAGCAACTGCATGTCACAAGACATTGTTTCCATTCCACAGTCCAAGTTACTGTTGGGTTCCCACGGGAATGGGAGACTGGATGTGACACACACTGGTTTCCTGTTTTTCAGTGTTCTCTCGGTTTCTTTGTGTCGAGAGTAAGTTTCTTCTCTGCTCTCACAGAGGCAAGATGTAGGTTTGTGTGTTCTCGGTATAGTTGAGAAATAAAGATTAGCATGTGGCACATACTGCTTTATCCTTTCGTCTGCGGACTACGCTCTGCTGGGCTAAAGAGAAGACAGTACCGGCTCCAGATGGGCCAGAGCTGGACAAATTCCAACACCATGCTCCCCCCTGAACCTCTCTGGTTATGGGGCAGGGGAGCAGGTCAGGCTGGGGCCGCTCAAAGTGCTTGAACCTCCCCCTAGAACATAGCTCCCTGGGTGTAGAGGTTCCGCAGCACCGTGGGGAGATCTATAGGCTGGGCTCCGTCCATCTGACCCCCTGGCCGGGACATAGGTTGGCCACAGCAAACTTTTACGGTTTGTGGGCGGTCAAAGTCCTGGTGGAGGACATCAGGACCCGGGGGCAAGACGGTGGGGTGGGAGCAGGAATGGGAATCCGGAAGCCAGGAGTCAAGAAGCCAAGGGTCCGAGGATCAGGAAGCCAGGAGTCAAGAAGCCCAAGGAAGGAAACGCTTTGCTGTGGCAAAGAGCCAAAGGGAAATGCTGACCTTATATCCCTTTCCGGCTCTTTCTTGCCACCAGGTGCTGTGAGTTACCAATCGGCCTCACCTGTGCAGCCCTGCCTTGCCTCTTCAGAAAAAACTTAGGAAAGCCCCAGTCCTGCAAAGCCCCACCGGTCCCAGGGCCTGGCTCCGGCATGCACTCCGGACAGTGACACTACTTCTTCTGGAGTAATATCATAAAATTATGTATCGATGGAAAGATAATATAATCAAGAATGCAATTACCTGTATTCTATCAAAATTTATAGCCAAATAAATAAAATAAGGAAGCACAACTTGCTTAGGTTGACTTGTTATGTGATTCCTAACAAGTTGGTTGTTTTTTTTGTCTTCTTTCATTTTGTGAGTTTGAAGAACATAATAGAAGAAAAGAAAAATATGTGAGAAGAAGAATCGGAGAAGATTTACCGTATTTTTCGCTCTATAACACGCAGATTTTTTCTCCTGAAAAGGAAGGGGAAATGTCTGTGCGTGTTATGGAGCGAATGTGTGGTCCCTGGAGCCGAAAAATCAGACAAAAATCAAATCGGGCTTCAGATTGCTGAAACAGAACAAAGAGCAGGGAAAGCCCCTCCCCTCCAGGCAAGAAGAGAGGAAAGCAGAGCGTCTTTCTAATTCCTCTCCCTGCTCCGGAGAGAACAGTGTTTGTGAAGGGAAGAGAGATTACAGGTTCAGCTTAAAATTCTGATTTGACTTCCTGCTTTTTGTTTTTGGGGACAGGACACACAGCATTCAAATATGCTTTCTTCAATTTAAAAGGATGAAATCCTTAAACAGTGTTTTGCCTGTAAATTCATGCGATCTGGAAGATTACAGTGTCTGTACCTCTTAAGGGATGGCAAAGCTTAGGTTTCGCTGCTAAATAGTTCTTAATGCAGTTAAAATGCTTTCTTCTGTCAAGGCAATTAAAAAAAATAAATATCAGGCAGCCGGAAAACATGCAGATGGGAGGGAGGGAGGAGAGAGAGAGAGAGAGAGAGAGAGAGAGAGAGAGAGAGAGCTGGCTGGCTTGGGTGGGTGGGTGGGGGGACTTTTGCCTTCCTTTCCTCACGTTATAGCCCTCTCCTGCATTCTTAGCCCTCTGTGTTTTTCCTTCCCTCCCCACTTAAAATGTGGTTACAAAGCATGGATCCACATGGATCCTCAGGATCTTTGCATTGGGTCACCCGAAATTCACCATCAGAGCACACAGCATGTCCATGGCTACAGCCTGCCCCCCAAAAATCACGCACCCACTGTTGCCTGGGGCTGCAATGGTGCAAAAACGTGGTTACAAAGCATGGATCCACATGGATCCTCAGGATCTTTGCATTGGGTCAGCCAAAATTCACCATCAGAGCACATAGCATGTCCATGGCTACAGCCTGCCCCCCAAAAATCATGCCTGGGGCTGCAATGGTGCAAAAAAGTGGTTACAGGGATTCTCAGGATTTTTGCATTGGGTCACCCCAAATTCACCATCAGATCACATGTCTGTGGCCACAGCATGAAGCACAAAAATGATACGTCCACTGTTTCATTCAGAATATTTTTTCCCTTGTTTTCCTCCTCTAAAAACGATGTGCGTGTTATGGTCAGGTGTGTGTTATAGAGCGAAAAATATGGTACATCCCACTTGCATTACACCTACCTTGAAGCACCCAGTTAGTGTGATGATCTGGGGTTGTGTGACAGCAAAAGGTGTGGGCAGAATTTGCTTCATTAATGGGAATGTAAAACCACCAAATACATAAATACGTCAGCCCAAACTGAAGCCTTCCCCATGTGATCTTTCCCCAGATACTGAAGCATTATTTATTCATTTATTTTATATTTCAACAGGATTCAGCTTCATGTCATGTTACTCCTTTGTGCAAAAGGCGGTTTCAATATAATCGTATTCCACTGCTGGAATGGCCTGGTGGGTTCTGTCCCAGCCGCTCTGTTGGCGGGGGCCCCTCCCCGGCAGCCCTGGCCTCTCCCCTTAAGAACCAAATACAAACTATACAATAACCCAGTAATAATAATAATAATAATAATAATAATAATAATAATAATAATTTATTATTTATACCCCGCCCATCTGGCTGGGCCTCCCCAGCCACTCTGGGCGGCTTCCATAAAAACCAAAAATACAATAAAATATCACACGTTAAAAGCTTCCCTGAACAGGGCTGCCTTAAGATGTCTTCTTAATGTCAGGTAGTTGTTTATCGCCTTGACATCTGCTGGAAGGGTGTTCCACAGGGCGGGCGCCACTACCGAGAAGGCCCTCTGCCTGGTTCCCTGTAGCTTTGCTTCTCGCAATGAGGGAACCGCCAGAAGGCCCTCGGCGCTGGACCTCAGCGTCCGGGCAGAATGATGGGGGTGGAGACGCTCCTTCAGGTATACTGGACCGAGGCCGTTTAGGGCTTTAAAGGTCAGCACCAACACTTTGAATTGTGCTCGGAAACGTACTGGGAGCCAATGCAGGTCTTTCAAGACCGGTGTTATATGGTCTCGGCGGCCGCTCCCAGTCACCAGTCTAGCTGCCACATTCTGGATTAGTTGTAGTTTCTGAGTCACCTTCAAAGGTAACCCCACGTAGAGTGCATTGCAGTAGTCCAAGCGGGAGATAACCAGAGCATGCACCACTCTGGCCGACAGTCCGCGGGCAGATAGGGTCTCAGCCTACGTACCAGATGGAGCTGGTAAACAGCTGCCCTGGACACAGATTTGACCTGTGCCTCCATGGACAGCTGTGAGTCCAGAATGACTCCCAGGCTGCGCACCTGGTCCTTCAGGGGCACAGTTACCCCATTCAGGACCAGGGAATCCTCCACACCTGCCCGCCTCCTGTCCCCCAAAAACAGTACTTCTGTCTTGTCAGGATTCAACCTCAATCTGTTAGCCGCCATCCATCCTCCAACCGCCTCCAGACACTCACACAGGACCTTCACCACCTTCACTGGTTCTGATTTAAAAGAGAGGTAGAGCTGGGTGTCATCCGCATACTGATGAACACCCAGCCCAAACCTCCTGATGATCTCTCCCAGTGGCCGCATGTAGATGTTGAAAATCATGGGGGAGAGGACAGAACCCTGAGGCACCCCACAAGTGCGAGCCCAGGGGTCTGAACACTCATCCCCCCCCACCACTTTCTGAACACGGCCCAGGAGGAAGGAGCGGAACCACTGTATGACAGTGCCCCCAGCTCCCAGCCCCTCTAGACGGTCCAGAAGGATGTTATGGTCGATGGTATCAAACGCCGCTGAGAGATCCAGCAGAACTAGGAAACAGTTCTCACCTTTGTCCCTAGCCCGCCGGAGATCATCAACCAGTGCGACCAAGGCAGTTTCAGTCCCGTGATGAGGCCTGAATCCCGACTGGAAGGGATCCAAATGGTCCGCTTCTTCCAGGCGAGCCTGGAGCTGTTCAGCAACCACTCGCTCAATCACCTTGCCCAAGAATGGAAGATTTGAGACTGGGCGATAATTGGCCATCGTGGCCGCATCTAAAGATGGTTTTTTAAGAAGCGGTTTAATGACCGCCTCTTTCAGCGGGTCTGGGAAGGCTCCCTCACGGAGGGAAGCATTCACCACCCCACGAAGCCCATCGCCCAGCCCTTCCCGGCTTGCTTTTATTAGCCAGGATGGGCAAGGATCCAGGAGACAGGTGGTTGTTTTCACGCGTCCAAGCAGCCTGTCCACATCCTCGGAGGTAACAGATTGGAATTGATCCCACTCAAGTAAGTCAGTAGAAGCTCATTTTAACAATAACAACAACACAGAAAAACTTACATTTATACTCAAACTAATCCCCAGCCCCAACTAAACATTTATCCCACCCCCAAGGGAGGGAACCCCAGGCCAGGGGAACAGAGGGGGAACAAGGTGGGGGCGGTGGGGTTGGACCACCCCGGGTGCCATCCTGAGGGGGGTGACATTCGGCCTGCCGCCCGCCCGCACCCGCAACTCCAAGCGTACCCCGAGCCTTCAAGGGAAGGGGGAGCTGCGCTGATGTGTCGCTTTGCCCTCTCCCCTCCCTCCCTGCCTGGCTGGCTCTGCGCCATTCAAAGGGAAGAAATGCAATTTGCCTGATTTTGTTACCCTCCCTTGAAAAGAAAAAACAGAGGACACGCAGCAAGCTTTAATTATGATTGCAAGTGAGTAGCAGCAGCAGCAGCAGCAGCCCAGAGCTGGACGGACCCTCGGAGAGGGCCAGGGCCGTCTTTACCTGGGGGGTGCAAGGGGTGGGGGCCAGGGGCGGCCACTGAAGCCCCCTAAGCTCTTAACCATCTACCTGTTAAGAAGTAATTATTTTGATCAAGCTAGAAAAACAAAATACATATATACCCAGGTATTACTGAGATGTATACCTACTTTATCTCTAAAGGACTTGAGACTGGGTGTGCTCATTGACCAAAGATGCGCCAACAGCTGCGCTTGTCAAACGGTTGCAGGAATTTGTGTCTAGGTTGGGGGAGGGAGGGGTTGCCCCTCCAGCAGACATCATGCACATGCAGCCCACCCCCAAAATCAGCACCATCACTTTTGTGACTTGTCCCCACAAAACACTTCATCGCAGTTTCTGCCTATCTGTTCAAAGGGCCTCTGCTGCACGATACCAAATGTAAGAATTCACTGATCAATGTCTCTATGTACTGGCTCAGTGGGGAAACTTCAGAAATTCATCTAGACCTGTGAGCTCAGCTCCTCCGCAGCCCCTCTGCCTGAGGGATAATCCCTGGCCTCCTGAGACCTGAGTGCCAGAGAGGGAGCCATTCCAGAAAGAACAAACCCAGAGGAAGACAAAAGGGTGGGATGAACTTGGCTGGGAAACCGGGAAATGTGAAGATCTCTTTTGTGACACTCGCTGGGTGTTTGGTGGAGGGCAAGGGGAGCCATGGGGCAGGGTCCAGGATGCTCAGATGACTGCCACCAGACCTCCCCTTTCATGATGTAACCGTGATGTATTAGTGATGTAGTTGGGGGGGGGCATTAGCCGCAGCTAATAAAACTTTGGGTTCTCTTGTTCCAGCTTGTGGCAGGTGGGGGTCCTGTCGCGACAGTCTTCAATCAGGACCAATTCGCTCTGCTCTTCCTGCCCGGTGTCCTTGTTTTTTGTCCAAGGGAGCCTCAGATTTCTCCGTCAACAATTCTCCACGGTGCCGCGCACTGAAATTAACTACATTTGGGGGCAATGGGCCGGTCTTTGCCCCCTGGAGGGGGCTTGGACTCCCGAGCGCAGCCCGGCCTAGGATGGGGTCTGCGCAGAAAGTGAGGGGTGGAGACCCCTGCGGGCAAGGAAAGGCAACCAGCGCGGGGCTTCCCTGGGCTTCCCCTTGACAAGCGCCTGGGAGGAGGGCCGGGGGGGGGGTCCAGCCCTGGGGGTCTCAAGGGAGAAATCCGAGGGCTCCCTTGGACAAAAAGAAAGACACCAACCAGGATAAGGTGGAGCAAAACAGCAGCCTGTGGGCTTGGCCTTGATTGAACTGTTGCAACAGGGTATTCCCTTCACTTGCAGGAGAGAGAGGAGGGACCCAGAAAGATGGTGTGCAAGGCCTTATCCAGACTTTGGAAATCCCCCTCCTGTGGACCAAGCCCAGCCCCATTCTATCCTCCCCTTCCTGAATTCTGGGGTGAGTTTCCTTCCCTCCTGCCAAGCCCTTTCCCCTGCAAGCTCTTCCTCCGGCTTCTGGCCAAGGGAAGGAGATGCTCTGAGCCCCACCGAGAGCCTCGCCCCCCAAAGGATATCTGGGCATTGAGGGAGCCAGGGGGGCAGCTGCCCCCCCCCCCGAAATCCCTAGAAAAAGAAGAATCTGAGGTTGTGCCAAGGGGGACTCGGCACTGCAAGGGTTAAAGGGATCTGAGCTGCCTTCCTAGAGAGGCCAGGAAGCGGACGGGGGGGGCAGGTCCTCCAGAGCCAAGGCCCCTCCCTCCCTCCCCAGTCCTTCCCTGCTTCGCTGCCCCCTCCTGGGATCTGGTGAGTCTCCTCTCTCTCTGGGATCTGGTGGGGGTCCCAGGGGTGCAGCGGGGGGGGGCCTGATCTGTTCCTGCAGGGGGGACACCCCCAAGTCAGGGGGGAGAGGGTCAGGGGTGCAAAGACCCCCCCCCCGCTATGCTCCTGCTACCCAGAGGAGGAAGGAGCCCCGGGGCTGAGAGCCAGAGCTTTTTGCCAGACTCCCCAGGAGGAAGGTCAGGGAAGGAGAGAGCGGGGGGGGGGACCCCCAAGTCAGGGGGGAGGAGAGGGTCCTGCCAGGGAGGGGCCAGGTCTGCCACGCTCTCCTTCCTGCAGATCAGAGGGTCCCAAACTCATTTGCCCCCCCCTTCAGAAAAGATCTCCATTCTTCAGACAAAGGAATCCCTGAGACTTTGACTCTCTGTGACGTCGCTCAGCCTCATTGCACAACAGAGGGAACATCTGCAAATGGTTTTCCAAAGCTGGACGAGGAGGTGGACTAGCCCCCCCCCAAAAAACCCCACGGGGAGGGAGGAAGGAAAGGTGGGAGAGAGAGAGAGGCCAGGAGTAAAGAGAGGGATCCCAGTTTCCCAGAGTCTGGCTGCTGCATTGGGGACCAGTTTCCCAGTGTCTCCCAGGGCAGCTCCCCACGGAGGCCACGGCAGCCATCCCCTCGCACCCAGAGCAGGGCATCCCAGGACCACATCCTCTCTCTCCCAAAGGGATTGTTGCTGGCAAAGCAGCCGGAAATGGGCGCTGCTACTCCCTGAGCCTCCAGGGACCTTGGCATCAAGGGCTGTGCGTGTGTTAAGCCATCTAAGAGAATAATAAATTTCCTGCCCTCCACCCACTTGGCCCTTGTTCAGATACATACCTGGCCCTCTAGAGAAAGAAAAAGAGACCCCACCCCAGGAGTCTGTCTTGAGAGCGGCAGAGAGTCCAAGTGCAAGAAAAGGAGACGGAAGCAGGGGAGTGGGGGTGGGGAGCAACTCCTGAGGACCCCCGGATGAGGACCCCCACTAGAGCCAAGCATCCATTTCTCAAATGCCTCCCTTGTCAGTCAGTTCTGACTTCATGCATTGACTGGAAGGCAGGAGCAACCAGGCTGACTCATCTCCCAGAAATCCCTTCAGTTGCCTCCACATTCTGCATTGCTAGAGGGCTGGAGACTTACTTCTTCTCCCCTTCCTCCTCCTCTTTCTTTTCAAAAAGGTATCTCATGGTTTGGGCTCTGCTACCGTCCAGTCCTGATTCCTGGCAAGACTCATCCATGCTTGTTCAGGGATCTGTTTCTTCTCCTGACCTACAAATTCTGTAACAGAACAATGTATTTGCTTCCTAGGATTTGCTAGAGCTTCTCATTCAGACGGACAGGAATTGGCAGAAGACCAAAGGGTTCCTTCTGATCTCTCAGAGGCTTCCTGAGAGCACAGATGGATGAGCGAGACTCAGCTGGCCCTGGAGCAGAAAGAGGCCATGCCATCAAAACTGGGAGCAGTGGGGGGTTCTGGGAAAACTCTGTGCTGAAGATCCTGGGTGAGGAGGACACCCTCCGCTCAGAGGTGCAGAGACAGCAGGTGAGACAGTTCTGCTGCCAGGAGGCCAAAGGACCCCGAGAGCTTTGCAGCCGACTCTACCACCTTGACCACCAGTGGCTGAAGCCAGAAAGGCACACGAAAGCTGAGATGCTGGACCTGGTGATCTTGGAGCAGTTCCTGGCTGTCCTTCCTCCAGAGATGGAGAGCTGGGTGAGGGACTGTGGAGCGGAGACCAGTTCCCAGGCGGTGGCCCTGGCCGAAGGTTTCCTCCTGAGTCAGGCAGAGGAGAGAGAGCAGGTGAGGGAGACTTTGGATACTACCTTGACCAGAGCCAGGGCCTTTTCGGATGTGGCTCCGTCCTGGTGGAACGCTCTCTCACAAGAGACCAGGGCACTGTGGGAGTTGACATCTTTCCTCAGAGCATGCAAGACAGAGCTGTTCCGCCAGGCCTTTGGTCAGGGTTCAGTCTGATTCTTTTCTTTCAGTACAAGAATAAGCATTAAAGAGGCTTCCTAGCCCGCTCACACCTCCTTTATAAGACCAGTGGTAACAGTAGTTGGCCCTAGCGAATATTAACCACTCTCAATTTTACTTGACTTGATCGTGGATGGAGGACTTGACCTGGCATGTGTAACAGAGACTTGGTTGGATGAAGCAGATGGGCCTGTCCTTGTCGCTGCTTGTCCACCAGTTTTCTCTTACGCACAGCAACCCAGGTCATGAGGGCGGGGAGGGGGGGTTGCAGTGATTTTTAGGAAGTCATTAGTTTGCACCAGGCGTCCTATTGGGAAGACCCAGTTCTCTGAGTGCATGTTCTGGAAGTTGGGCAATAGGGGCAGTACAGGATTCCTTTTGGTGTACCGACCTCCCCGCTGCACCAAGGATTCCCTGCCCGAGCTGCTTCAGGTTGTGGCGGATGTTCTCCTGGAGACACCTAGCTTGGTTGTCCTGGGGGATTTTAACATCCATGCCGACACGACCTTACAAGGGGCCGCTCGGGACTTTGTGGAAAGCATGGCCTCCATGGGGCTGTCCCTGAATAAGTCTGGCCCAACCCATAGCCGTGGACATGCCTTGGACCTGGTGTTTACCTCTATGGATGTTGGTGATCTGACACTAAGTAAAAGCGAAACGAAAGAAGTGCCATGGTCAGATCACTTCCTGGTGCAACTGGACTTCTCCGCGACCCTTCCCCTCTGCAGGGAGGTGGGATCAATTAGGATGGTCCACCCCCCCCCACTTAATGGATCCAAATGGTTTCCAGAGAGTGGTAGGGGATGCTTTAAACCACTTCTTTAAAAACCATCTTTAGATGCGGCCACAATGGGCAACTATAGCCCAGTCTCAAATCTTCCATTCTTGGGCAAGGTGATTGAGCGAGTGGTTGCCGAACAACTCCAGGCACACCTGGAAGAAGCGGACCATTTGGATCCCTTCCAGTCGGGATTCAGGCCTCATCATGGGACTGAAACTGCCTTGGTCGCACTGAAGAAGTGTGCATGCACACGAAAGCTCATACCAAGAACTAACTTAGTTGGTCTTTAAGGTGCTACTGGAAGGAATTTTTCTATTTTGGTCGCACTGGTTGATGATCTCCGGCGGGCTAGGAACAAAGGTGAGAGCTGTTTCCTAGTTCTGCTGGATCTCTCAGCGACGTTTGATGCCATCGACCATAACATCCTTCTGGACCGTCTTGAGGGGCTGGGAGCTGGGGGCACTGTCATATAGTGGTTCCGCTCCTTCCTCCTGGGCCGTGTTCAGAAAGTGGTGGGGGGGTGAGTGTTCAGACCCCTGGGCTCTCACTTGTGGGGTGCCTCAGGTTTCCGTCCTCTCCCCCATGCTTTTCAACATCTACATGCAGCCCGTGGGAGAGATCATCAGGGGGTTTGGGCTGGGTGTTCATCAGTATGCGGAAGATACCCAGCTCTACCTCTCTTTTAAATCAGAACCAGTGAAGGCGGTGACGGTCCTGTGTGAGTGTCTGGAGGCGGTTGGTGGATGGATGGTGGCTAACAGATTGAGATTGAATCCTGACAAGACAGAAGTACTGGTTTTGGGGGACAGGAGGCGGGCAGGTGTGGAGGATTCCCTGGTCCTGAATGGGGTAACTGTGCCCCTGAAGGACCAGGTGCGCAGCCTGGGAGTCATTTTGGACTCACAGCTGTCCATGGAGGCACAGGTTAAATCCGTGTCCAGGGCAGCTGTGTACCAGCTCCATCTGGTACGTAGGCTGAGACCCTATCTGCCTGCGGACTGCCTCCCCAGAGTGGTGCATGCTCTGGTTATCTCCCGCTTGGAGTACTGCAATGCGCTCTATGTGGGACTACCTTTGAAGGTGACCCGGAAACTACAACTAATCCAGAATGCGGCAGCCAGACTGGTGACTGGGAGCGGCCGCTGAAACCACATAACACCGGTCTTGAAAGACCTACATTGGCTCCCAGTACGTTTCTGAGCACAGTTCAAAGTGTTGGTGCTGACCTTTAAAGCCCTAAAAGGCCTCTGTCTAGTAGACCTGAAGGAGCGTCTCCACCTCCATCGTTCTACCCGGACACTGAGGTCCAGCTCCGAGGGCCTTCTAACAGTTCCCTCACTGCGAGAAGCCAAGTTACAGGGAACCAGGCAGAGGGCCTTCTCGGTGGTGGCGCCCTCCCTGTGGAACGCCCTCCCACCAGATGTCAAAGAGAAGAACAACTACCAGACTTTTAGAAGACATCTGAAGGCAGCCCTGTTTAGGGAAGTTTTTAATGTTTGATGTATCACAGTATTTTAATATTCTTTTGGAAGCCGCCCAGAGTGGCTGGGGAAATCCAGCCAGATGTGTGAGGTATAAATAATAAATTATTATTATTATTATTATTATTATTATTATTATTATTATTATTATTACTATTATACCAGTGGACTGCCATCTGTCCAGATTGCCTGTTCTTATGTTCTATGTATACTGTGTTAGATTTATGATGTTAGCCGCCAAAAGATTGGCTCCGGCTAGGGAGGGTGGGGTAGAAATAAAAAATTATTATTATTATTATTATTGGGGGCTCCAAAGAGGATGGAGAACATCCCATAATGCTCTGCTGATGGCCCATCCTTTTTCTGGGAAGGCATCCATGGAATGAGATCTCACACCCTTAAAGTTTTTTACTTTTCCATTATCTTTCTGCTATTTCATGTCATTCATTCTCTGTTTTGAATCCTTGTTGTTTTTTCAGGAAAAGGATCGTTTTGAGGAAATGGACCTGGATTCCTCTGAGGCAGAGAGGCCTCCGTTGGACACCAGAGAGAGGCCACCGGGTAAGGAAGAAGGCGGTTTTTCTCCATTTGGTCTCATTCTGTTGGTTTCCCATATAATCTCTGGGTTCTTTTCATCAAGTTTTTTTTTGGGGGGGAGTTGGGAGGAAGGGTCTAGAGAATGAGAATGTATTTCTGCATGACTAACATATGAAATGGGCACAAATGTCCAAATGCACTCAGCAGGTAAGGCTTTCTGAAAGGCCCATCTGTAGATAGAGATGCTCTGTTTCACCTGTGAGAGACATGGGCACGCCTGGCATCCTGCTTACCTGTTTTCTCTTTCAGGAGACAGAATGATGCCAGCAAGACCTCCTGATCCATCTTTTCATGGGGGCAGAAGGGAAGCAGCGGCTGTGGAACCAGATCAGGTCAGGGGGAGCTGCCTTGTGGGGACAGAGGCTGAGGGATGGAGCAATGTCATGGACTGGTTGGGCACAGAGGAATGGTGGGAGGAAGCAGCCGGGGAACCAGGAAGGGAAGATGTCTCAGCCCAAGGAGTGGAGGTGGAGGAAGGATGAGCAGTGAGAGGGAGAAGAGGGAGAAGTCTGGGAAGAGGAGGTGTCAGAAGCTGAAGGGGTAACAGGGCTTAGTGAGCTGGGAGACTCTGAGGCAGAATGCAATGCAGAATCGGAGGCAGAAGAGGAAGGAGACGAGTGGGAGGAGGAAGGTCGAGAGGCAGAGGTGAGTCAGGAGGAGGAGGAGCCACTGGGGGCTCCCTCTCCTTCTGCCATAAGCCACCCTCCCTGCTTGTCTCTCTGAGCCAGGAGTTGTCTGACAATGGAGGAGCAAAGGCAGGCTGCACACTGGCGCACTGTTCAATCGCTTGCCAGAAACCCCAGAGAGGAGGGGACTTGGAAAGCTGTGGGGAGCTAGTGGCCTTCTCTTTTGGCAGCTGATTTCATGGAGGAAGACCCTGTCATGGAATTCTACTCAGTATTGATCCAGGCAGAACTCCAATGTATAGTTAGCAGAGTGAAAACGTAAAGACGTTGCAGGATCCCCCAAAATAGACCAGAGGCAATTGTATTTCACCCAGCAGAGCTTTACTGCTACTGAAGACAAATGAGCATAATGGTCCCAAATCCAAAACATTCAGGATTGGCCCTGTCCATAAGAAATCCAGTTGCAGCAAACTTAACTGAAATTTCCCACAACTTATAATAAGTTTAAACTTCAACACTCAGCATGCTATGTACAGAACACCAGAAGGAAGAGAGAGAGAGAGAGGGAGGGAGGGAGAAACCCAGTCTCCTTCTGGCCTCTTCTTATAGTCAGCATGACCTTGACAGAAGACATAACAGAACCACTTTAACCCAGCTGTACTCAGGCTGCGAGGCCTGGGTCCTTGTGCCAAAGGCCAAGCACAGAAAGGGTGGCCTAAGGTCCCAAAAGATGATTTTCTGTGGGTATGAGCCAGGGACCAAGGGGTGGAGATTTGCCTATCCAACAGGCAATCAGTCCAGGATTCTGCTCAGCAGCAGTGCTGAGTTCTGTGAGTAGAATGGATGGACACGCATACATGGGAACCCTGATGTTCTTTCAGAGAGTCTGCTTGACTCTGCTGATGAGGAAGAGGTAGAGGTTGAACCTGCTGCTGAGGCACAGAGTCCTGACCCAGAGCAGGTAGAGGGAAGAACTTCTCCTAAAGCTGTGAAGCTTGAACAGAGAAGTGCTCCTTCCTCACCCACAGGTTCAGCTGAGAAGTCTAAACGGCGCAGTAAGTCAGAGGGGGAGCTCTCTGAGGCCAAGGACGTTCTAGCTGGTCCTAGTGGGTCTGAGGGGGTACCTGAAACTGGGTTGAGACATTCAGCTCGCACAACGAAAGGTAAACCACCTGACAGGTTTGCAGTCACAAGTGTGTGGGTTGGCATGGCACAGTGTGAACCCGAGAGTTTTGAGGGTGTTCAGAAACTGCCTCAGGAAGAAGCCAGGAAATGGCATGAGGCAATGCAGAAGGAGATGAGCTCAATGGAGTCTCTAGGTGTGTTCTCCCTCACAACGTTGCCAGTGGGCAAACAGGCTGTGAGCAGCCGCTGGGTTTACCGTCTTAAACCCACAGCAACAGGGGAACCACAGTACAAGGCTAGGCTAGTAGCCAGAGGGTTCATGCAGCAAAAGGGGCTGCATTATACTGACGTATATGCTCCTACTTCCAGAAGTGAAACTCTGCACATGCTCTTAGCGATTGCTGCACAAAGAGTTTTTCAGGTGTATCACTTTGATGTGGATGTGGCCTATTTGAACTCACAGCTCCAGGAGGATCTGTACATGCTTCCTCCTCCAGCGTTTGAGGGCAATGAGCCGAATACTGTATGGAAGTTTCACAAGTCCATTTATGGCTTAAAGCCTTAGAGAAGCTAGGTTTCAAGAAGAGTCTTGCTGACAGCTGCCTGTACCTTAAAGGGTCAGGAGAGTCACAGGAAATGGTGTTGATCTTTGTTGATGACATCATTCACATCTCAGGGGCAAACAAACAGGTGCAGAAGTTTGCCAAAGAGCTTGGAAAACGGTTTCAGCTCAAGAACCTGGGTGCAGTAAGGATCTACTTAGGTGTTCAGATAGACAGGACTGAAGATGGAAGATTCTTGCTCAGTCAGAAAGGCAAGATTGAGCAGTTGCTTGAGAAGTTCAGAATGTCTGATTGTGCAGGGGTTAGGGCACCCATGGAGACGAGCTACGTGAAAGACAGTCGGCTAGCAGAACGCATTGAGTGCGAAAACGCTGAGCTCTTCCAGTCCGCTCTGGGTAGTCTGTTGTATCGCTCCCAATGGAGCAGGCCGGACATTGCTTTTGCTACCAATCTGCTCAGTAGGGAAGCATCAAAGCCCAGTGTACTGAGGCTGAGTTAATTGCACTGTCATAATTGTGCAGGGAACTGGAATTCTATAGATGCCTGGTGCAAGAGATCTATGGGGATTGTTGCCTGCCCATCACTGTTTGGGAAGACAATCAACCCTGTCTGAAGTTGGCAGAATCCAGGCAGTTTAAGGCCAGAACCAAGCATGTAGACATACGTTTCCAGAATGCGTGTCAAAGTGTCAATCCTATTGAAAGCAATCCTATCAAAACAACACAGCAATTATGAGGAAGGAAAGAACAGAGCATTGTGTAGCACACGGGTGTCAACCACAAGGCCCGCGGGCCGAATCCGGCCCGCCAGACCTCGTCATGTGGCCCGTGTAGCCACCGCCGGCCGCCAGCCTTCACCTTTTATTCTCGCTTTTTTTTTTACACAAGAAAGCCGCCTCTTCAGCGCATGCGTGGCAGCCTACAAGCCAGAGAACGCCTGCCCTCTAGCGGCCCTTTGAGGGTGACCAAACTGCTGATGCGGCCCCCGATGAATTTGAGTTTGACACCCCTGGTGTAGCAGATCATATTTCTGCTGTCTCGGAAGAGTACATTTCCTTTTTCTTTTAGGGTCCAGTGTGCTTTGAAGATGTTGCTGTTTGTTTCACGGATGAGGAATGGGCATTACTGGATCCTGACCAGAGAGCTCTGCATAAGGACGTCATGGAGGAGAATCGTGGGATCGTGGCCTCTCTTGGTAAGGCTCCCTGTGGAATCGCCCTATCTGCCTGGATATTCAAAAAATACCTCTATGTAACAAACCTCATACATTTCCACATAGCTCAACAGCGCCCAATACAACACCAGGGAACCTAACACTCCCACAATAAACCTTGAACAGCAAATTCCAGTTTTTTCTGTGAACCATCTTCCTCCAGTTCTGCCTTTTTATACCACGGTTGGGTGTCTGAACTGCCCAGGCCCAGACACCATGGACCAGAGCACGCCAGGCACCCCTGTCTTCCACTGCCTCCCGCAGCTTGGTCACAGTTTTACCACTACAGTATATCAGAAAAAGCAACATTCAACAACCCATCAGAATCTAATAAATATGTTGGTTAATGACAAACAACAAAGGTAATGAACACACACGCAACTCCCTTTAGTTCTTCTTCATTTGTTCCTGAGGCTCTAATCCCTTTTTGTCTGCATTGCAGATTGTGATGAATTGGAAATCGAGAACAAAGGTGAACATGACAAAATCCCCAGAGAGGAGAAGCCATGCAAAAATTTGGAGTGTGGAGACAGCTGCACTCAGAGCTCCAATCTCACTAAGCATCAGAGAATTCATACAGGAGACAAACCCTATCAGTGCATGGAATGTGGGAAGAGCTTTAGTTGGAGCTGCCATCTCACTTCCCATCAGAGAATTCATACAGGGGAGAAACCCTATCAGTGTGTGGAATGTGGGAAGAGCTTTAGTTGGAGCCACTCTCTCACTTCTCATCAAAGAATTCATACAGGGGAGAAACCCTATCAGTGTGGGGAATGTGGAAAGAGCTTCAGGAAGAGCTCCAATCTCACTTCCCATCAGAGAATTCATACAGGAGAGAAACCCTATCAGTGTGGGGAATGTGAAAAGAGCTTCAGTCACAGTTCTGATGTCACTAAGCATCAGAGAATTCATACAGGGGAGAAACCCTATCAGTGTGTGGAATGTGGGAAGAGCTTTAGTTGGAGCGCCCATCTCACTTCCCATCGGAGAATTCATACAGCAGAGAAACCCTATCAGTGTGGGGAATGTGAAAAGAGCTTCAGTCTCAGCTCTGCTGTCACTAAGCATCAGAAACTTCATACAGGGGAGAAACCCTATCAGTGTGTGGAATGTGGAAAGAGCTTCAGTCACAGTTCTGATGTCACTAAGCATCAGAGAAGTCATACAGGGGAGAAACCCTATCAGTGTGGGGAATGTGGGAAGAGCTTCAGGAAGAGCTCCCATCTCACTTCCCATCAGAGAATTCATACAGGGGAGAAACCCTATCAGTGTGGGGAATGTGGAAAGAGCTTCAGGACGAGCTCCAATCTCAATTCCCATCAGAGAATTCATACAGGGGAGAAACCCTATCAGTGTGGGGAATGTGGGAAGAGCTTCAGGACGAGCTCCCATCTCACTAAGCATCAGAGAATTCATACAGGGGAGAAACCCTATCAGTGCATGGAATGTGGAAAGAGCTTCAGTCAGAGCTACAATCTCAATTCCCATCAGAGAATTCATACAGGGGAGAAACCCTATCAGTGCATGGAATGTGGAAAGAAATTCATTACAAGCTCTAGTCTCACTTCCCATCAGAGAATTCATACAGGAGAGAAACCCTATCAGTGTGGGGAATGTGGAAAGAGCTTCAGTGACAGCTCTGCTGTCACTAAGCATCAGAAACGTCATACAGGGGAGAAACCCTTCATTCTATAGCTTTAGGAGCCAGGCTAATACGCACCTTTTTAACCAGGCCTTTGGCTGATTGACATCTAAGGGCCTTTTAAAATGTGGTGGGGAGTTGAGTTGCTGATGTGTATTTTGTGTTTCTATGTTGTGTTTTTATGTTGTAACCGTCCTGAGACATGTGGGAACAGGAGTCAACACTTAGAGGCTGAGGGGTTTTTGCCCCCCAATGATATATTTTAGGGGGCCACCCCCCCAGTTGATAGGCATTGCCATTCCAATGGCCTGCATGCGTCATGTGTTTGATTGTGCAAAGCAGGCCTTACCTGGCCCCCCACCAATATTTTATTCAAGTTGGCACCACTGGGTTGGGTGGTAGACAAATTAAATAAATACATAAATCACCTTTCTTTGCACATGTTTCAGCCTGTCAATATCCTTATTTTTTATCATTTTTAATATTTATGTGCCTTTCATCTGAAGATTTCACAACATAAACATACAAAAACATAAACATACAAAAACAAGAAAAGCCAGAGAAATCTCTCCCACCCTTTTCTGGATGGAGTTACAAACTTTGTTGATCAGGGAACAGCTGTGGAAATAGTGCATCTTGATTTCAGTAAGGCTTTTGATGTAGTCCCCCATAATATTTTTGCCTTTAAGCTTCTAAAAGGTGGGCTGAATGAGGAAACTCTTAGGTGGATTTGACTGACCGAACCCAAACAGTCCTCCTCCATGGTTCCTCCTCCTCCTGGGGGAAAGTGACAAGAGGGGTGCTGCAGGGTTCTGTCCTGGGCCCGTTGTTGTTCAACGTCTTTCTGAACGACTTGGATGAAGGAACTGAGGGGGTGCTCATCCCATTTGCAGACGACACCAAACGGGGAGCGGAGGCCAATGTGGCAGAAGGCAGAATGAAGCAACCAGAAATCACCTCAACCCGATGGACTGGTGACCCTCTCCTCCTTTTCCTCTCCCCCCAAGCCATCAATACAGCGAACACGATCAATATCACCCCCCAGCCTCACACCTCCACAGAGATCCCCACCCAACACCAGTCCAGGCGACATAAAAAGACACTCCCCATTACCCAACAATCTACAACTCACTCTCAGCACCCCTCCCCACGCCTTACTAAGTAAAATAGAATCATAGAATCATAGAATCATAGAGTTGGAAGAGACCACAAGGGCCATCGAGTCCAACCCCCTGCCAAGCAGGAAACACCATCAGAGCACTCCTGACATATGGTTGTCAAGCCTCTGCTTAAAGACCTCCAAAGTAGGAGACTCCACCACACTCCTTGGCAGCAAATTCCACTGTCGAACAGCTCTTACTGTCAGGAAGTTCTTCCTAATGTTTAGGTGGAATCTTCTTTCTTGTAGTTTGGATCCATTGCTCCGTGTCCGCTTCTCTGGAGCAGCAGAAAACAACCTTTCTCCCTCCTCTATGTGACATCCTTTTATATATTTGAACATGGCTATCATATCACCCCTTAACCTCCTCTTCTCCAGGCTAAACATGCCCAACTCCCTTAGCCGTTCCTCATAAGGCATCGTTTCCAGGCCTTTGACCATTTTGGTTGCCCTCCTCTGGACACGTTCCAGTTTGTCAGTGTCCTTCTTGAATTGTGGTGCCCAGAACTGGACACAGTACTCCAGGTGTGGTCTGACCAGAGCAGAATACAGTGGCACTATTACTTCCCTTGATCTAGATGCTATACTCCTATTGATGCAGCCCAGAATTGCATTGGCTTTTTTAGCTGCCGCGTCACACTGTTGGCTCATGTCAAGTTTGTGGTCAACCAAGACTCCTAGATCCTTTTCACATGTACTGCTCTCAAGCCAGGTGTCCCCCATCTTGTATTTGTGCCTCTCATTTTTTTTGCCCAAGTGCAATACTTTACATTTCTCCCTGTTAAAATTCATCTTGTTTGTTTTGGCCCAGTTCTCTAATCTGTCAAGGTCGTTTTGAAGTGTGATCCTGTCCTCTGGGGTGTTAGCCACCCCTCCCAGTTTGGTGTCATCTGCAAATTTGATCAGGATGCCCTTGAGTCCATCATCCAAGTCGTTGATAAAGATGTTGAATAAGACCGGGCCCAAGACAGAACCCTGTGGCACCCCACTAGTCACTCTTCTCCAGGATGAAGAGGAACCATTGATGAGCACCCTTTGGGTTCGGTCAGTCAGCCAGTTACAAATCCACTGAGTGGTAGCATAGTCAAGACCGCATTTTACCAGCTTCTTTACAAGAATATCATGGGGCACCTTGTCAAATGCCTTGCTGAAATCAAGGTAGGCTACATCCACTGCGTTCCCTTCATCTACCAGGCTTGTAATTCTGTCAAAAAACGAGATCAGGTTAGTCTGACATGACTTATTTTTCAGAAATCCATGCTGACTATTAGTGATCACAGCATTCCTTTCTAGGTGCTCACAGACTGTTTGCTTAATGATCTGCTCCAGAATCTTCCCTGGTATTGATGTCAGACTGACTGGGCGGTAATTATTTGGGTCCTCTCTTTTCCCCTTTTTGAAAATAGGGACAACATTTGCCCTCCTCCAGTCTGCCGGGACTTCGCCTGTTCTCCAGGAATTCTCAAAGATGACTGCCAGTGGTTCTGAGATCACATCTGCCAGTTCTTTTAATACTCTTGGATGCAGTTCATCTGGTCCTGGAGACTTGAATACATCTAAACTAGCCAAATATTCTTGTACTATCTCCTTAGTTATTCTGGGCTGTGTTTCCTCTGCTGAATCATTTGCTCCAAATTCTTCAGGTCGGGCATTGTTTTCTTTATCGGAGAAGATGGAGGCAAAGAAGGCATTGAGGAGTTCAGCCCTTTCTGTGTCCCCTGTTTGCATTTCACCATCTTCTCCTCTGAGTGACCCCACTGTTTCTTTGTTCTTCCTTTTGCTACGAACATACCCATAAAAGCCTTTTTTGCTTCTTTTAACCTCTCTAGCAAGCCTGTGTTCATTCTGTGCTTTAGCTTCTCTGACTTTGTGTCTACACGTGCTGGCTATTTGTTTGAATTCCTCTTTGGTGGTTTCCCCCCTTTTCCATTTTTTGTACACATCCTTTTTTAATCTTAATTCAGTTAAAAGTTCTTTAGATAGCCACCCTGGCTTCTTTAGGCACCTTCCAGGTTTCCGTCTCATTGGTATTGCCTGACGTTGTGCTTTTACTATCTCCCTCTTAACAAACTCCCAGCCATCATGAACTCCCTTTCCTTTTAGTATTGTTGTCCATGGGATCTCACCCAGCACTTCCCTAAGTTTTATGAAGTCGTTTGACCTTATGCTCTTGGCTGAGTTTGACGTCCAACAAATATCCGGGTAATTGAAGTCCCCCATTACTACTATCTCCCTTCCTTTTGCATGCTTGGCCATCTGTTCCAGGAAGGCATCATCTATGTCCTCCGTTTGGCTTGGGGATCTATAGTAAACTCCCACAATGAGGTCTCTGTTATTCTTCTCTCCCTTAATTTTGACCCAAATGCTCTCACTTTGGCTTTGAGGATCTAAATCTTGGATCTCTTCACAGGTATACACATCCTTGACATATAATGCCACTCCTCCTCCTTTCTTGTCTGGTCTGTTTCTCTGAAATAGATTGTATCCCCCCATTATTACATTCCAATCGTGGGACTTATCCCACCAGGTTTCAGTGATGCCTATTATGTCATATTTAGTTTGCTGTACTAAGAGCTCAAGCTCATCTTGTTTATTTCCCATGCTTTGCGCATTAGTGTACAGACATTGAAGTCCATTAATCATTCCCCCGTGTCTCTTATTTAAGGATTTTTTCCTCCCACCACTAGGTCCGCGTGCTGTTTGCTCCATTTGGTCTATGACATTTGGATGATCATCTTCATTAATTGATAGACTCCTACCTTCAGGAGCACTGTCTCCCTCCCCCACATTAGTCAGTTTAAAGCCCTCCTGATGAGGTTTCTGAGATTTATGGCAAAAACATTTCTCCCAACCGTTGTGAGGTGCAGCCCATCACTTGCCAGAAGTCCATCTTCAAGAAACTGCAGTCCGTGATCTAAGAATCCAAACCGTTCCTGTTTACACCATTTGCGAAGCCAGCTGTTCACTTCCACTATTTTCCCCTCTCTCCCTGGGCCACGTCGTTCAACTGGGAGGAAAAAAAATAATTCCTCTTGTTGCCAGGATTTTTAAGGTACCAGTGAGCCACTCAAATTGTGCCCCAGAATTGACAGGCGCAGCAGTGGAGAAAAAGAAAGTGATATTTATTGCTGAGCAATAAGAGACCCAGTGGAATCCTTTCCCAAAGACTGGGCCCCGGGCTCCAGCGCCCAGAGGCTTTATACCTGAGTACATACATGACATAATCGATACAATCGCACACGGCAGCAAAAAGAAAACCAATGAGCGCATTCTGGCCTTGCCCCCTGATCATGTAAAGAGTTCCCTCCCAACTTCTGCTTTTTCCGTCTGAACATGCATTTAACCTTTCCCCTGATTTATGGTAAGGAGGAAGAAAAGGAACTTCGGCCCTTACGCTCCTACGCGACCATCTGCTATACCGGGACATTTTGCGGCTAACATCTTCCTGTTTGAGCTACTCTGGACCCTGTCTGGACAGGGGGGAAAGTGCCAGCACAGCAGATTTATTGCTTCCCCCTTATGTTAGCGAGACACTGAGAAGAACAAGGGAAGCGAACTGGGGCAGAGTTCATTTCGGATTCTTCCGATCTAAGCAATTTGCTATAAGCTTTTGCAGAAGCCGTCATGATTCAAACATGGATTATATAAAAATCATCATAAGTGTCAGGGGTTCAGGAGCAGAGACGCAGAAAAGGGAGGAAACAGAGAGCGAGGGGGAGGAATACGAAGGAAGGATGAGTGGGGATGACGACCCGAGATCCCCGAGCCTGTCCAGTGAGTCCGAGGATTCCCAGAAGGGAGCGCCAGCGGTCAGAGCAAGGGGGAAAAGCAGGGGGACACCCCAGGAAGAAGGGGCCAGAGAGGAATCAGAGAGCAGCAGCTGGAAGTCGGGACCAACGTGCCCAGCTGGGAGCAGCGGGGAGAAAGGGGACCAGGCATCAGGTTCCGGAGGCTTTCAGCAGGAGGGAGGGCATGAGTCAGGAGTAGTCACGCCCACATCAGGGAGCGAGGAAACGGTCAAGAGGAAGGTAGAGAGTTGGGCGCGCGCGCCAAGTTCAAATGCAGCGGAAGCTGGCGCAGTAAGCAGCCCGGAGAGGGAGCCAGGTCCCAAAGCCCGCCGCAAGGAGGCGGAAGGGTCCGGGGGGTCAGCGTCAGAAGAGAGTAGAAAGGAGGAGACCCCGGGGGGCAGAAGGACCCAGAGACAGAAGGAAAGGCGCAGGAGGTGGAGCAAGGCTAGGGTATTAAGCTGGTGTGCAAGAGGCGGAGACTCAGACGGGTCTTCGCCGGTCTAACGTAGAAGACGTAGGGCTGCACATTGCAGTTCGGAAATGGAACCTGTAACCCAATAAAGACTCTTATAACGTGAACGCTGGCTAGCGTGGTCCTATGTGAGCTGGGACTGGGCAGCAGCCCTGACAGTAAGACCCGTCTCACAAAGCTTCGGACACCTGAAACCTCGCAGCGGAGGCAGAAGCAGCGAGGGGAGGAGATTGGTGTTTGGGAGCAAGCTCACAAGAGTTAGCAGAGATGACGGAAGAACAGAAAATTTCAGCTCTGCAACAGGCAGTGACCCAGTTGAACGCAGAGGTATTGGCTTCCAAGAAAAGGGAAGAGGATGCTGCGGCCGCCTACAGAGATCTCCACGCCAGGTTTGAAGCGTTTGTTAAGCACGGGCAACCGGGACCCAGACCGGAGGGAGTTGGGTTGGCACGGAGAGCAGGAGGGCTTGTGGCTCACTTCGATGGGAATTTACAACAGTACCCCAATTTTCGAGCAGACGTAATGTGCGCACTGCAACTGCTGGCAAAAGACTTTAGAGATGAGGAAGAGAAGGTGGGGTTTATACTATCCCATTTGCATGGGGATGCTAAAGCGTGGCTGCGCAATTTGTGGAGGGATAAAGATCCGGCGCTTCGGAGTGCAGATGCCTTTATCAAAGCGATGGATGCGTGCTTTTTATCTACCATAGATGTGGATCTTGCTCGACGAGAGATACATGGACTGAAACGGGAGAGGGCGAGTGTACGGCAGTATCACGCCCGCTTTTTTGCACTGGTCAGTGCCTTGGAATGGGACAGAGACTCACCTCCAGTCAGAGACCTGTTCTGGGAGGGTCTGAGCAGTGCAGTTAAAGACGAAATTGCGAGGGGGGAGAGGCCCCGGAGCACGCGGGAGGTGGTCCAAAGGGCGCTGACTGTGGGGGTGAGACTGGAAGAACGCCCATGGTGCAGAGATGAAGGACGTGGAGGGCGCGAAGCAGCGAGAAGTTTCTCCTTCGTTCCCAGGGAAGCAGCGCGTGCGCAATCCACGCCTCCGCCAGGAGGGGGAGCGGAACCTATGGAGGTGGGAGGTGCCAGGGCTCAGTCAGCTACCAGAGCCCCAGCACCTGGAGCAGTCAAAACTAAGCCTCCTAGAGGGAACCGGAAGTGTTACATCTGCGACAGCCCTCAACACATGGCGAGAGAGTGTCCCCAGAGGAACTCCAAGCACACTGCAGCCTCCGCAACGGTGACGGCAGCTACGCAGCACAGGGAACCCCAGCAGGGAAACGACGACGTCTGGCTGGAGACAGAGGCACTGGGGCCCAGCCAGACGAATCAGTGAAGCAGTCCCCAGAGATCTTGCAGCCCACAGACCCCCTCCCACCCAAACCAGTAGTGCAGCTCACTGCATCACTCCAGCTACCCAATGGCGTCACAGTAGATGTGCCACTTTCTGTAGACTCTGGAAGTAATGCAGACTTTATAGCGCAGGATTTTGTGGAGCAGCACGCTATACAGCTACTGCCTGCCACTCTGCCCCTGCAAGTCGTCACAGTGGATGGCAGAGAGTTGCTGGGGGGGCAGGTGGTGAAGCAGACGCCGCCAATGGTGATGCGACTTGGTAACCACAGGGAAGTCATCAGTTTTAATGTCACCCGGCTGTCGGACACACCCATTGTCTTGGGCATGAGTTGGCTGGACAGGCACAGTCCGACGCTGGCTTGGTACCAGCGGCAGCTGATCTTCGGCTCTTCTTATTGTGCGGAGCACTGCATCCTGCCCAGGCAGGAGGGAGAGGAGGAGGAATCACAGCTGCAGTTGGGTACGTTGCAAGCGGTCCCCCACAAATACGCAGACTTTCTGGAGGTCTTCTGCGAGAAGGAGGCGGACAAGCTACCCCCTCACCGGCCGTATGACTGCAAGATTGACCTCCTACCAGGGGCGACGCTGCCGAAAGGGAAGCTGTATTCCATGTCTGAGGACGAACTACAGGAACTCAAACAGTTCATAGATCACAATTTGGAGCGCGGTTTCATCCGGGAGTCCAAGGCAGTGGGGGGCAGTCCTGTTTTCTTCGTGAAGAAGAAAGACATGCCCCAAAAAAGACTTGTAGTTGATTATCGCCTCTTGAACAAGATGACCAAGCCCTCTGATTTCCCCATGCCCAGGATTGACGACCTCCTAGCGACGGTGCGCAAGGGACGCGTGTTCACCAAGTTGGACCTGCGAGGGGCGTACAACCTCATCCGCATGAGGGAGGGCGATGAGTGGAAGACAGCCATGTTCACGCCTCTGGGCACCTACGAATACAGAGTGATGCCGTTTGGATTGCAAAATGGTTCCCACTGTTTTCAAGCTTTCATGCATCACGTGTTGGCGGGGCTGCTCTACAAGAAGTGCGTCTGCTTCCTGGATGACATCCTGATATTCTCTGAATCGCAGCAAGCACACGACCAAGACGTTCGGGAGGTGCTGAGCAGACTACAGCAGCATAGGCTGTACGCCAAGCTGGAGAAGTGCCAGTTCGACACGACGGAGGTGGATTTCCTGGGATACAAGTTGTCGGACAAGGGGCTAGCCATGGACAGCGCCAAGGTTCGCGCAGTGTTGGATTGGAAGAGCCCGTGCAACCGGAAGGAGGTCCAGCGGTTTGTGGGCTTTGCCAACTTCTATCGCAAATTTATCAAGGGGTTCGCGATGCAGACGGCGGCCATTACGGACACGCTCAGCTCCAAGAAAAAGAAGTTCATCTGGACGGAGCAGGCGGAGCAGTCCTTTCAAGCGCTCAAGCGTCTCTTCGCGTCGGAAGAGCAACTGCTGCATATCGACCCCAGCAGACCGCTGCGGGTAGAGACGGACGCGTCCGATAGAGCCGTGGGAGCTGTCCTGCTGCAGCGAGACCCGCAGGGGGTCTGGAGGCCGGGAGCGTTCTACTCCAGAAAGCTCAGCAAGTCGGAGCAGAACTACACCATCTGGGACAGGGAGTTGCTGGCCATTCATTCAGCGTTCAAGGCGTGGAGGCATTTCCTGATCGGCGCCAAGCACACAGTGCAAGTCTGCACGGACCACAAGAATCTGGAGCACTGGCGCACGGCGCAGTTCCTGAACCAGAGGCAGATACGTTGGGCAGAGTTCTTTGCGGACTTCGATTTCTGAATAGAGTACGTCCCAGGCGAAACCAACGTCATGGCGGATGCACTGTCCCGAAAACCGCAATACCTTGAAGAGGTGACACCAGCGGCGGCCATGCACATCTTCGCGCCAACAGCGTGGGCGTGCGCTTCGGCTACAGTAGACCTGGATGCGGTGCGGCGTGCGTTGCAGGACGACTCATTCGCGCAAGCGAAGATGGCCGAGGTGCACAGGGGCACGGCGAAGAGCGACGAGTTCCAGATACGAGACGGCTTGCTCATACGTAAAGGGGCCATCTACGTGCCGGGAGACGAACTTCGCGCCAAGGTACTGCAACAGTTGCATGACGCACCCACGGCTGGACACTTTGGCACAGAAAAAACGGTGGAATTGGTCGCAAGGGATTTCTGGTGGCCCAGACTGAGAGGGGCGGTCGCGGACTACGTCGCGAGGTGCGACACCTGCCAGAGGGCCAAGACGGTGCACAAACCGCCGGCGGGACTGCTGGAACCGCTGCAAACGCCGTTTGAACCGTGGGAGAGGGTGGCCCTGGACTTTGTCACGGATCTACCCAGCTCGAGAGGCAAGACAGCTGTACTAGTGGTGGTGGACTTGTTCACCAAGATGGCACATTTCATCCCGTGTGCGAAGGTGGCCACGGCGGAACAAACCGCCAAACTGTTCATAGATCACGTGTTCAAAGTGCACGGTCTGCCGTGGTCTATACTGTCCGACCGCGGACGCCAGTTCATCTCGAATTTCTGGCAGAAGCTGATGGGTTTTCTAAACGTCAAGATCAACCTGGCATCAGCAAGACACCCGCAGACCAACGGGCAAGCGGAGAGGGTCAATGCCATCATGCAGCAGTACCTGAGATGCTATGCCAATCAACAGCCTGCGACGTGGGTGGATTACCTGCCGCTCCCCGAGTTTGCCTACAACAACACGAAGCACGTGTCCACAGGGGTGACGCCGTTCTTCGCCAACAATGGGAGGAATCCCAGAACCTTCCCGGGACTGGAGAGAGTGGGGGAAGGGGAACCGCAGACGGCGGACGCTTTCGCGTCTGAGTTGCAGGAGGTCCACGATCAACTCAGACGGCAGCTGGAACTAGCTAAGCACGCATACAAGGTGCAAGCTGACAAGCACAGGCGGGTTGGCGAAGAGATCCGAGTGGGAGACTGGGTCTGGTTGGCAGCCCACGCAGTGCCGACCAGATCGTTAGCCAAGAAGAAGTTGGGGCACAAGCAACTCGGTCCATACCAAGTCGAAGCACAGATCAACCCGGTAGCTTTCCGGCTGGCGCTGCTGGAGGGTTCCAGAATGCATCCGGTGTTCCACAGGTCGGTGCTCACTCCCTACAGGGCACCTCACAGATTCCAGGAGCCAGGAACGGCACCGAGTCTGTTCCGGGAGAGGATGGAGACGGGGGGGTTGCCACAGCAGGACCCCATCAACGAAGTCACGGAGATTTTGGACTCCAGATGGGGGGAAGAGGGAGTAGAATACCTCCTAGCCAGAGAGGGCACCCGGGCCAGTGCTAATAGCTGGGTGCAAGACTACCCTTTGGAGGAACCCCTGCTCAAGGACGAGTTTCATGCCCTTTTCCCACACAGACCCATGCCAGCCGGTTTCTTCGACGACTGGCTGTTCACGCCCACGCTTTCCTCCAGCACGTTCCATGGATTTGACTCGGACGGGGAACCCGCACCGGGCACCCGTTCCCCAGAGGGGTCACCGGCGGGTTCGGCATCAGACACCTCGTATTGGTGGGACGATCGACCGGAGGAGCAGTGGCGCCGGAAGTGGCTGGAGATGCCAGGTCGAGCGACCGACGCAGAGACTGACATGGACGTGTTCGGGGAGGATCTTGGGTTCGAGCACGGCGGCACAGAAATGGAAGCGGAACAGGTCAACGTCGACAAATGCGAGGAGGAAGACTCGGAGGTCTTCAGTTGGCGGCCAGCCACGGGGAGCGAACTGTATCCGGCATTCACTCCCGTGATGATGGAGCACCCAGCACCCACACCTGAAAGCGGGGAGGGGGGAAGGGGGGGCTTCGAGGGGGGGTGGATGTCAGGGGTTCAGGAGCAGAGACGCAGAAAAGGGAGGAAACAGAGAGCGAGGGGGAGGAATACGAAGGAAGGATGAGTGGGGATGACGACCCGAGATCCCCGAGCCTGTCCAGTGAGTCCGAGGATTCCCAGAAGGGAGCGCCAGCGGTCAGAGCAAGGGGGGAAAGCAGGGGGACACCCCAGGAAGAAGGGGCCAGAGAGGAATCAGAGAGCAGCAGCTGGAAATCGGGACCAACGTGCCCAGCTGGGAGCAGCGGGGAGAAAGGGGACCAGGCATCAGGTTCCGGAGGCTTTCAGCAGGAGGGAGGGCATGAGTCAGGAGTAGTCACGCCCACATCAGGGAGCGAGGAAACGGTCAAGAGGAAGGTAGAGAGTTGGGCGCGCGCGCCAAGTTCAAATGCAGCGGAAGCTGGCGCAGTAAGCAGCCCGGAGAGTGAGCCAGGTCCCAAAGCCCGCCGCAAGGAGGCGGAAGGGTCCGGGGGGTCAGCGTCAGAAGAGAGTAGGAAGGAGGAGACCCCGGAGGCAGAAGGACCCAGAGACGGAAGGAAAGGCGCAGGAGGTGGAGCAAGGCTAGGGTATTAAGCTGGTGTGCAAGAGGCGGAGACTCAGACGGGTCTTCGCCGGTCTGACATAGAAGACGTAGGGCTGCACATTGCAGTTCGGAAATGGAACCTGTAACCCAATAAAGACTCTTATAACGTGAACGCTGGCTAGCGTGGTCCTATGTGAGCTGGGACTGGGTAGCAGCCCTGACAATAAGGATATATGGTTATATGGCTAACTGATTATATGAAAAGCATAAGGGTAGAATTCCTCCAGGTGGTCCTGCTTCACCCTAACCTCAATAAAACAATCCACAAACAGGCTAAAATCTGACAAACAAGCAGCACATTGGGGCTGCCAGAGCATATCAACACCCTCGTCCCTACCCCAACTTACCAGTGATGTTAATAACATGAGCAACATTGCTTATGGACCCTATATCCAACATTGGCGTCACAAAGAGAGTTGGAGGATGCATGGCGGCCAACAGATTGAGGTTGAATCCTGTCAAGACAGAAGTACTGTTTTGGGGGGACAGGAGGCAGGCAGGTGTGGAGGACTCCCTGGTCCTGAATGGGGTAACTGTGCCCCTGAAGGACCAGGTGCGCAGCCTGGGATTCATTCTGGACTCACAGCTGTTCATGGAGGCGCAGGTCAATTCTGTGTCCAGGGCAGTTGTTTACCAGCTCCATCTAGTACGCAGGCTGAGAGCCTACCTGCCCACGGACTGTCTCGCCAGAGTGGTGCATGCTCTGGTTATCTCTCGCTTAGACTACTGCAATGCGGTCTAGGTGGGGCTATCTTTGAAGCTGACCCGGAAACTACAACTAATCCAGAATGCAGCAGCTAGACTGGTGACTGGGAGCGGCCGTCCAGACCTCTCAGTGCGTTTCCAAGCACAATTCAAAGTGTTGGTGCTGACCTTTAAAGCTCTAAACTGCCTCGGTCTAGTATATCTGAAGGAACGTCTCCACCCCCGTTGTTCTGCCTGGACACTGAGATCCAGCACCGAGGGCCTTCTGGTGGTTCCCTCGCTGCGAGAAGCCCAGTTACAGGGAACCAGGTAGAGGGCCTTCTCGGTAGTGGCGCCCGCCCTGTGGAACGCCCTCCCACCAGATGTCAAAGAGAAGAACAACTGCCAGACTTTTAGAAGACATCTGAAGGCAGCCCTGTTTAGGGAAGCTTTTAATGTTTGATGCATTATGATATTTTAATATTTTGTTGGAAGCCGCCCAAAGTGGCTGGGGAAGCCCAGCCAGATGGGCAGGGTATAAATAATAAATTATTATGATGATGATGATACTTAACACCGTTTCACTGACCACTTCCTATCACAAACAACAGGGAGGATGGCCTGACCTTGAACAAAGAACTCAGGCCAGCTGAGACCTAGGACCAACTGGCTAAATGCCAGATGGCCCATGATACCCCAAATAAATGTGAAGAGAATCAGAACTTACAGGGTTAAACACTTCTGAGTGACGTCTCACATTCTAAGGCGTGGTTATGTTCACATACGGGAGTGGTTTCTCTGTGTGTGAGTTTTGTTTCGGTTTGACCGGGAGGCGAGAGATGTGTGCCATTTCGCCAGGATGATTTAAGATGTTTTGCTACACGATTAAAGACTGTTGGAGATAAGCAAGAAAGCCTGTGTACAGTCTGATTTATTACACACACATTGCAACAGTTTCTACCGCTGTGGAGACTCTGCTGAAGTACGCTGACAGTGAGTTACGCACGGGAGTCCAGTGTGGCGCAGGGAAACGTGCCGGACTCCATCATCTAGCCACAATAAACACCTATATGACTACATAGGGGATAATTTCTGCAACCCACCCCCCACTCTTTAACCCAAATCTAATTTTAACCTCTAGGTCAGCGCAATTTCACTGGTTCGATAGACAATACAAGGTGAGAGACACAGGGCAACGCGAACGGGCTGGCATGGAATCACCCTATATAGTAGATAAGCAAGATGGCTAGCTTAAAAGCAATTACATTAAATGTGAGGGGGTTGGGAAACCCCATCAAAAGAAAATGCATCAGCTTGTATGTAAACACCATGAAACCACACATCGCATTCCTACAATAAATACACAACCCACCCAAAGGCAGCAAACTCCTGAGCGATCCCTGCTTCAGTCAACAATGAGTTGCACCTGGCTCAGCGAAGTCCTGTGGAGTAGCCATAATACTCAGTAGAGACCTGAACTTCAAAGCCGCAACAGTCCTCAAAGACAAAAGAGGCAGACTCATTTTTGCTAAAGGGACACTAGATGGCAAAACTAAACTGACAATTGGCTCCATATATGCCCCAAACTTGAAACATCTAGAGTTCATCCAAAAAACTAGTTCCTCTCCTCGGAAGGGGAAGCAATTCCGGGGGGGGGGGTGACCTCAACCTAAATATGAAAAGCATATCCCTGAAAGACACCCCCCTACAACCCCATGGGCAACCTTCCTCCGAAGGAAACCCCCAACAATTAGGGACTCTTACAAGTTGCTAAAAGCATCCCTTAAAAAACAAACCTCCTTAAATGTTAGCAAGACAGAACAAGACATCACGGCCCTCTCATCACGCTACAAACAAACAGGATCTAAAAAAGTCCTTAAAGCTATAGAACAAAAGCGGAGAGAACTAGATTCCCTAGAAATCAACAAAACAATGATCAACATTCCATACTCTAAACAACGCTTCTGTGAGTATGGAGGGGAAAGCTCCAGATTATTAGCAAAGAGGTGTAGGAAAAAAGGAATACACTGCATCACCAAAAAGATCCCAGCTCGTCTGGGCACAAGTCCCCTGTGGGTCCGTGCGGTCAGTAAAAGAAGGAAATTCCAGCCAAGCAATTTGGAGCAAAACAGCAGCCAGTAGACTGAGATCCTTTCTGGTTGCGCAACAGGTTCAAGAGCAGCGAGGGAACCCAGAGCAATGGGGCGACATTGACTTTTAAAGCTTCCCACCATATCCCAGAATGCAGTTCGTACAGCATCATCAATATGTCATTGCTACACCACTAAAACGTCAGAAAGGGGAGGGTTACACAAGATTAACATAAGGAAAATGAGTCAGTGCAAGACCCAAGGATAGGATTAGCATAGGCAAACAAGTCTCAAGTACCCACCACCCAAAAGTACAACAGAACTTCCTTTGCATGTCTGGACCCCTTGGCAAGTCTGGGGATGGGATGAGGCTTTCCAATAATCAGCTCAGCAATTGTCACCTCTGGGCACTTCCTGGAGTTGATTTGATATGATTTATAAAGTGAGATATCTTCCCTGAGCTGTCAAGGCAAAAGGATACATTCAGGCATAATATTTGTAACATTTAACAATTTAAAGGTGCACCCCCCCCGTCATTTCTGTAACAGCTCCCCCCTTTGGAGATAAATTTGCTTAGGTTCCGTAGGAACCGCAAATATTTTCTCCACATTTAACTACAGTTCACACACAGACATATTTCCCACCCCCCTTTGGTCCTGTATGTTATATAGATATGCACTAAATAATAACCTGCTATTCCCCTCCCAAATGCATGGGTTTTAGTAAATCGGAAAGGGACTTGCATGTCACACCTCTTAAGGCCATTTGCAAACAAATATTTTGGTTTCCCTGCCAATCTCCCGGTCCTCACTCTGCACTTCAATTGGGAGAAAGCCACACTCCCAGAGCTCAGGCAGTGGAGTAGCGTGGGGGGTGCAGGGGGGCCGGCCGCACCGGGCGCAACATCTGGGGGGGGGCGGCGCGCACCAATCTAGTGGAAGAGACTCGAGTGCTAAAATCCATGGGTTAGGGGGCACAAATTACTTGCCTTGCCCCGGGTGCTGACAACCCACGCTACGCCACTGAGCTCAGACGATGCTGGATGTCGGCATCAATGTTGACCCTTGTGGAAAGATAACTGCCTGGGGAGAAGTGATTGACATTTTCCACAGTTACACCATTGAGTTGGATTTGTGGCACTGCAGAGGGGTTATTTTGTACTTGGTGCAGCACTTTGTTTTTTTGGATGTTGAGTGATAGGCCTAGCTTCTCGTAAGCTTCTGTGAAGATATTTAGGATGGTGTGGAGGTCATCCTCTGAGCGTGCGCACACTACGTTGTCATCAGCATACTGAAGCTCTATGACGGAAGTTACGGTCACCTTACTCCCTGCTTTCAGCCTGCTCAGACTGAAGAGCTTTCTTTCCATCTGTACGATATATGATTTCTACTCCGGTGGTGAGTTTCCCTTCGACAACATTATTTTCATGGCAATGAAAATAATGAAGAGAGCTGGGGCAATAACACAACCCTGTTTAACACCTGAAGGGGTAAGAAGCCAAAGAGGGGGGGATATCATAAGGGAAGCTGTAAACAATTAAAAAAACACTTAAGAGTTCAGCATTTTATTCATTTAAATACTCTCACCTTTACATATAATTACTACTGTTATTTTCTGCTCAGTCTAATTTCCTTCACTTAGTTTGGCTGTGGTAGAAATGAAGGGACAAAACCTTTGTTAATTTGGACACAGTCGACAAATTATTAAACATTTTCCTTATGTGGGTTTTGAGTTCTCTTAGAGGTTCACGTATCCTGTTTGAAAGGGAAAATTAGCGTATTTTTCGCTCGATAAGACACACTTTTTTCCTCCTCAAAAGTAAGGGGAAATGGCTGTGTGTCTTACTGAGCGAATATGTGGTCCCTGGAGCCGACTGGCCCAAGTGCAGGGGCGAAAATCAGATCGCGTGTTACGGAGGAGGGAAGGCTGCAGAGAGGAGGCTGCTGGGGTTCCTGTATCGGGCATATTTTGATGTGTGTGTGGAGGCGTGTGACTCGTGTTGCTGCATGGGAGAGCGCGTGGTTAAAGGGGGCGTTGGAGTGACCTTGTGTGTGGAGTCTCTCGATCTGTAGGGCATCCCAAGACTACCGTCTGTTCATCAGCCCTGTTCCCCTTGCCTAATGATTGTAGCGCCTTCCTAAGGATTCAGTTGCGACTCTTCTTGTTCTGGTCCCTTTCTGGCAGGGAGTACACAGCCGCAGTGAATTCCTTTCCTGCCCTCTGCCTCAGGGTCTTACTGCCCGCCCACTGCTGTTTTCGGTTGCTGTGTTTGCTCGGATTGGGCCAGCAATGGCCCATTTCCCTTGCTCAGCGTGTCTGCTTGGTGCGAGGTGACGCAGCTAGGAAGGAATCAGCAGGCAGACACGATCCTTTCCCCTTCCGTTGCTCAGCGCAGGCTGCAGCAGCGTCACCTCGCAGCAAGCAGACACGCTGAGCAAGGAGATTGGTGGCAGACGAGCGCAAGAAAGAGCAGGGGAATCCCCTGCCCTCCTGGCAAGCAGAGCGGAAAGGATCGTGTCCTGTGCGCAGGCTCCAGCCCCCCCCCCGGCTCAGCTTGCGGGGGCTAGGAGCGCAACCGACAGCTGCCTCCTCCGCCTCCTCTCCATGCTCCGGTGCTGCTGCGTCCAGGGAAGCATTCTAGGGATGCGCATTCTAGGGAAGCATTCTAGGGATGCGCAGGCAGCCGGAAAACATCCAGGTGGGGGAGGGGGGCCAGCAGGGAAGTAGAGGGGCGAATGAACCCCCTGGCCAGGTTGTCATCTAAGTACTCTCGGAGGGCCCCAAGTTCAGGGGCCGACAAGGCATCTCTGCTCCAGGCTGCAGGTCAATAGGTCCGATGGGGTGGCAAAGCCTCAGCCCCCTTTTTCTCAGACACGTCCACCAAATCCTGGTAGGGCTCCAGGATTAGGCCGGCATCCGGTAACCCTGCCCCGTCTGGGGCAGCCCCCTGCAAAGTGGAAGAACTGAGGGCCGGCTGGTGAGGCTTCCCAGGTGCCGGCGGCAACACGGGGGTTGGGCACAGACGTCGTGGCAGAAAGACGATGAGAAACACAACATCCGCTGCACCCAGGAAATGGCGGGGTCATGTCGGACCAAGCAGAGGCTTCCATGGACCAGAGGGAAATGTGGCGTCAGGACTAGTTGAAACGTTAACAGTTCCTGGTGCAGGGGTGCCACTAACCTGGCCAGTGGACAGGGCTCACGGGCAATGGGTCCTGATGCGAGGGGGGTCCCCTCCAGACCCACCCCTGAAATGGGCGAGGCTTTCACCACTGATGCTACTTGATACTTCTCAGTGAAACTGATGTCCATGAAGACGCCAGAGTCAATCATTGCCTCCAGGGCCAGCATGCCCCCCTGGGGAAAGAGAATATGGATAGGGAGAAGGAAATGGGGTGCACAGGGATTGAGCCTCAGCTGAGCCCCTCCTAGCACAGCTGGGGCTTGGCGTTTCCCAACCTCTTCGCTCTCAGACTCTGCTGCGAAATGCCCCTCCCCCCCAATACAAGCCCAGTCCCAGGGCCCACATCAGACTCTTCTCTTGGCTAGAGAGAGCGGCGGACCGCACCTACTTGCATGGGCTCCACTTCCAGCCCCACTGCAGCGCTGGACCCCGGGGACTCCCTCAATCGGAGCTCGGAATCTCAGACAAGCGTGGGCCAATGTTAATACGCAACGTGATAAAGTCTGGCAGGGCTGCTGAAGGGGGGGGGGTCACCCATGCCAGTTCATCCTTAAGGCAGGGATGAGGGGCCTGATGGAAGTGGAACCGTCAGGCAGCTGCATAGCAGGGTGTCCGCAACCCACCAACGGAGCTCTGCGGCGGACTCGGTAACTGGGCGAGCCCCCTGCCGGAGGTTCTGCAAGGCATCTCAGCCGCCAGGGCAAGATTCAGCTCCCCGAACGTGCCCTCCAGGGTGGCAATGAAGTCGTCCAAATTCCCCTGCAGATGGTCGCTGGCCTCAAGGTACGGAGAGACCCGAGAAAGTGCCGGGCCCACAAAGAGGCTGACCATAAAGCACACGCGGCTCCGTGGGGTGGGAAAGTCTGCTGCACAGGTGGCGGACATCAGCCAACACTGGCTGACAAAGCCTCGAAGGGCCCCATGTGTTGAGCTTTTTTGGAGGTTCTGGCAGGGGAGTGCCCTATGTACAGTTCAGTTCGTGCTAGTATACTAAACTCCATAATCCAGCCTATGGCTGACAAACCAGCAGACCTACAGCTTGCCTGGGTTCTTCAAGATGTGGATCCTTATCTTAGCCTACAGGTTGCTAAATTCCCAACAGCCGTCCTCTCGTACAAGAGACGGAATGGAATGTTAGCTGATTATTGATAGTTATAAGAATTTTCGATAATGACATCAGATATTGATTTTAGCGGAGTGTCTAAATTTTTAATCTTAACCTTAAATTTTTCTTTTGAATTGCCAATATTTGTCCTTGTGAGCTGTGAATTGTGTTATATTACTCGCGGCTTGTACGAGACCGCGGTTTTATTTGATTTGTTTTGTGTGTTGTGCTTTATGATGGGCGTAAAGCCGAATAAACATTTTGATTGATTGGCCCCATGTGTTGGTTTCTATTTCCCTCACTGAGCAGCAACTGCATGTCACAAGACATTGTTTCCATTCCACAGTCCAAGTTACTGTTGGGTTCCCACGGGAATGGGAGACTGGATGTGACACACACTGGTTTCCTGTTTTTCAGTGTTCTCTCGGTTTCTTTGTGTCGAGAGTAAGTTTCTTCTCTGCTCTCACAGAGGCAAGATGTAGGTTTGTGTGTTCTCGGTATAGTTGAGAAATAAAGATTAGCATGTGGCACATACTGCTTTATCCTTTCGTCTGCGGACTACGCTCTGCTGGGCTAAAGAGAAGACAGTACCGGCTCCAGATGGGCCAGAGCTGGACAAATTCCAACACCATGCTCCCCCCTGAACCTCTCTGGTTATGGGGCAGGGGAGCAGGTCAGGCTGGGGCCGCTCAAAGTGCTTGAACCTCCCCCTAGAACATAGCTCCCTGGGTGTAGAGGTTCCGCAGCACCGTGGGGAGATCTATAGGCTGGGCTCCGTCCATCTGACCCCCTGGCCGGGACATAGGTTGGCCACAGCAAACTTTTACGGTTTGTGGGCGGTCAAAGTCCTGGTGGAGGACATCAGGACCCGGGGGCAAGACGGTGGGGTGGGAGCAGGAATGGGAATCCGGAAGCCAGGAGTCAAGAAGCCAAGGGTCCGAGGATCAGGAAGCCAGGAGTCAAGAAGCCCAAGGAAGGAAACGCTTTGCTGTGGCAAAGAGCCAAAGGGAAATGCTGACCTTATATCCCTTTCCGGCTCTTTCTTGCCACCAGGTGCTGTGAGTTACCAATCGGCCTCACCTGTGCAGCCCTGCCTTGCCTCTTCAGAAAAAACTTAGGAAAGCCCCAGTCCTGCAAAGCCCCACCGGTCCCAGGGCCTGGCTCCGGCATGCACTCCGGACAGTGACACTACTTCTTCTGGAGTAATATCATAAAATTATGTATCGATGGAAAGATAATATAATCAAGAATGCAATTACCTGTATTCTATCAAAATTTATAGCCAAATAAATAAAATAAGGAAGCACAACTTGCTTAGGTTGACTTGTTATGTGATTCCTAACAAGTTGGTTGTTTTTTTTGTCTTCTTTCATTTTGTGAGTTTGAAGAACATAATAGAAGAAAAGAAAAATATGTGAGAAGAAGAATCGGAGAAGATTTACCGTATTTTTCGCTCTATAACACGCAGATTTTTTCTCCTGAAAAGGAAGGGGAAATGTCTGTGCGTGTTATGGAGCGAATGTGTGGTCCCTGGAGCCGAAAAATCAGACAAAAATCAAATCGGGCTTCAGATTGCTGAAACAGAACAAAGAGCAGGGAAAGCCCCTCCCCTCCAGGCAAGAAGAGAGGAAAGCAGAGCGTCTTTCTAATTCCTCTCCCTGCTCCGGAGAGAACAGTGTTTGTGAAGGGAAGAGAGATTACAGGTTCAGCTTAAAATTCTGATTTGACTTCCTGCTTTTTGTTTTTGGGGACACACAGCATTCAAATATGCTTTCTTCAATTTAAAAGGATGAAATCCTTAAACAGTGTTTTGCCTGTAAATTCATGCGATCTGGAAGATTACAGTGTCTGTACCTCTTAAGGGATGGCAAAGCTTAGGTTTCGCTGCTAAATAGTTCTTAATGCAGTTAAAATGCTTTCTTCTGTCAAGGCAATTAAAAAAAATAAATATCAGGCAGCCGGAAAACATGCAGATGGGAGGGAGAGAGAGAGAGAGAGAGAGAGAGAGAGAGAGAGAGCTGGCTGGCTTGGGTGGGTGGGTGGGGGGACTTTTGCCTTCCTTTCCTCACGTTATAGCCCTCTCCTGCATTCTTAGCCCTCTGTGTTTTTCCTTCCCTCCCCACTTAAAATGTGGTTACAAAGCATGGATCCACATGGATCCTCAGGATCTTTGCATTGGGTCACCCGAAATTCACCATCAGAGCACACAGCATGTCCATGGCTACAGCCTGCCCCCCAAAAATCACGCACCCACTGTTGCCTGGGGCTGCAATGGTGCAAAAACGTGGTTACAAAGCATGGATCCACATGGATCCTCAGGATCTTTGCATTGGGTCAGCCAAAATTCACCATCAGAGCACATAGCATGTCCATGGCTACAGCCTGCCCCCCAAAAATCATGCCTGGGGCTGCAATGGTGCAAAAAAGTGGTTACAGGGATTCTCAGGATTTTTGCATTGGGTCACCCCAAATTCACCATCAGATCACATGTCTGTGGCCACAGCATGAAGCACAAAAATGATACGTCCACTGTTTCATTCAGAATATTTTTTCCCTTGTTTTCCTCCTCTAAAAACGATGTGCGTGTTATGGTCAGGTGTGTGTTATAGAGCGAAAAATATGGTACATCCCACTTGCATTACACCTACCTTGAAGCACCCAGTTAGTGTGATGATCTGGGGTTGTGTGACAGCAAAAGGTGTGGGCAGAATTTGCTTCATTAATGGGAATGTAAAACCACCAAATACATAAATACGTCAGCCCAAACTGAAGCCTTCCCCATGTGATCTTTCCCCAGATACTGAAGCATTATTTATTCATTTATTTTATATTTCAACAGGATTCAGCTTCATGTCATGTTACTCCTTTGTGCAAAAGGCGGTTTCAATATAATCGTATTCCACTGCTGGAATGGCCTGGTGGGTTCTGTCCCAGCCACTCTGTTGGCGGGGGCCCCTCCCCGGCAGCCCTGGCCTCTCCCCTTAAGAACCAAATACAAACTATACAATAACCCAGTAATAATAATAATAATAATAATAATAATAATAATAATAATAATAATTTATTATTTATACCCCGCCCATCTGGCTGGGCCTCCCCAGCCACTCTGGGCGGCTTCCATAAAAACCAAAAATACAATAAAATATCACACGTTAAAAGCTTCCCTGAACAGGGCTGCCTTAAGATGTCTTCTTAATGTCAGGTAGTTGTTTATCGCCTTGACATCTGCTGGAAGGGTGTTCCACAGGGCGGGCGCCACTACCGAGAAGGCCCTCTGCCTGGTTCCCTGTAGCTTTGCTTCTCGCAATGAGGGAACCGCCAGAAGGCCCTCGGCGCTGGACCTCAGCGTCCGGGCAGAATGATGGGGGTGGAGACGCTCCTTCAGGTATACTGGACCGAGGCCGTTTAGGGCTTTAAAGGTCAGCACCAACACTTTGAATTGTGCTCGGAAACGTACTGGGAGCCAATGCAGGTCTTTCAAGACCGGTGTTATATGGTCTCGGCGGCCGCTCCCAGTCACCAGTCTAGCTGCCACATTCTGGATTAGTTGTAGTTTCTGAGTCACCTTCAAAGGTAACCCCACGTAGAGTGCATTGCAGTAGTCCAAGCGGGAGATAACCAGAGCATGCACCACTCTGGCCGACAGTCCGCGGGCAGATAGGGTCTCAGCCTACGTACCAGATGGAGCTGGTAAACAGCTGCCCTGGACACAGATTTGACCTGTGCCTCCATGGACAGCTGTGAGTCCAGAATGACTCCCAGGCTGCGCACCTGGTCCTTCAGGGGCACAGTTACCCCATTCAGGACCAGGGAATCCTCCACACCTGCCCGCCTCCTGTCCCCCAAAAACAGTACTTCTGTCTTGTCAGGATTCAACCTCAATCTGTTAGCCGCCATCCATCCTCCAACCGCCTCCAGACACTCACACAGGACCTTCACCACCTTCACTGGTTCTGATTTAAAAGAGAGGTAGAGCTGGGTGTCATCCGCATACTGATGAACACCCAGCCCAAACCTCCTGATGATCTCTCCCAGTGGCCGCATGTAGATGTTGAAAATCATGGGGGAGAGGACAGAACCCTGAGGCACCCCACAAGTGCGAGCCCAGGGGTCTGAACACTCATCCCCCCCCACCACTTTCTGAACACGGCCCAGGAGGAAGGAGCGGAACCACTGTATGACAGTGCCCCCAGCTCCCAGCCCCTCTAGACGGTCCAGAAGGATGTTATGGTCGATGGTATCAAACGCCGCTGAGAGATCCAGCAGAACTAGGAAACAGTTCTCACCTTTGTCCCTAGCCCGCCGGAGATCATCAACCAGTGCGACCAAGGCAGTTTCAGTCCCGTGATGAGGCCTGAATCCCGACTGGAAGGGATCCAAATGGTCCGCTTCTTCCAGGCGAGCCTGGAGCTGTTCAGCAACCACTCGCTCAATCACCTTGCCCAAGAATGGAAGATTTGAGACTGGGCGATAATTGGCCATCGTGGCCGCATCTAAAGATGGTTTTTTAAGAAGCGGTTTAATGACCGCCTCTTTCAGCGGGTCTGGGAAGGCTCCCTCACGGAGGGAAGCATTCACCACCCCACGAAGCCCATCGCCCAGCCCTTCCCGGCTTGCTTTTATTAGCCAGGATGGGCAAGGATCCAGGAGACAGGTGGTTGTTTTCACGCGTCCAAGCAGCCTGTCCACATCCTCGGAGGTAACAGATTGGAATTGATCCCACTCAAGTAAGTCAGTAGAAGCTCATTTTAACAATAACAACAACACAGAAAAACTTACATTTATACTCAAACTAATCCCCAGCCCCAACTAAACATTTATCCCACCCCCAAGGGAGGGAACCCCAGGCCAGGGGAACAGAGGGGGAACAAGGTGGGGGCGGTGGGGTTGGACCACCCCGGGTGCCATCCTGAGGGGGGTGACATTCGGCCTGCCGCCCGCCCGCACCCGCAACTCCAAGCGTACCCCGAGCCTTCAAGGGAAGGGGGAGCTGCGCTGATGTGTCGCTTTGCCCTCTCCCCTCCCTCCCTGCCTGGCTGGCTCTGCGCCATTCAAAGGGAAGAAATGCAATTTGCCTGATTTTGTTACCCTCCCTTGAAAAGAAAAAACAGAGGACACGCAGCAAGCTTTAATTATGATTGCAAGTGAGTAGCAGCAGCAGCAGCAGCAGCCCAGAGCTGGACGGACCCTCGGAGAGGGCCAGGGCCGTCTTTACCTGGGGGGTGCAAGGGGTGGGGGCCAGGGGCGGCCACTGAAGCCCCCTAAGCTCTTAACCATCTACCTGTTAAGAAGTAATTATTTTGATCAAGCTAGAAAAACAAAATACATATATACCCAGGTATTACTGAGATGTATACCTACTTTATCTCTAAAGGACTTGAGACTGGGTGTGCTCATTGACCAAAGATGCGCCAACAGCTGCGCTTGTCAAACGGTTGCAGGAATTTGTGTCTAGGTTGGGGGAGGGAGGGGTTGCCCCTCCAGCAGACATCATGCACATGCAGCCCACCCCCAAAATCAGCACCATCACTTTTGTGACTTGTCCCCACAAAACACTTCATCGCAGTTTCTACCTATCTGTTCAAAGGGCCTCTGCTGCACGATACCAAATGTAAGAATTCACTGATCAATGTCTCTATGTACTGGCTCAGTGGGGAAACTTCAGAAATTCACCTAGACCTGTGAGCTCAGCTCCTCCGCAGCCCCTCTGCCTGAGGGATAATCCCTGGCCTCCTGAGACCTGAGTGCCAGAGAGGGAGCCATTCCAGAAAGAACAAACCCAGAGGAAGACAAAAGGGTGGGATGAACTTGGCTGGGAAACCGGGAAATGTGAAGATCTCTTTTGTGACACTCGCTGGGTGTTTGGTGGAGGGCAAGGGGAGCCATGGGGCAGGGTCCAGGATGCTCAGATGACTGCCACCAGACCTCCCCTTTCATGATGTAACCGTGATGTATTAGTGATGTAGTTGGGGGGGGGGGCATTAGCCGCAGCTAATAAAACTTTGGGTTCTCTTGTTCCAGCTTGTGGCAGGTGGGGGTCCTGTCGCGACAGTCTTCAATCAGGACCAATTCGCTCTGCTCTTCCTGCCCGGTGTCCTTGTTTTTTGTCCAAGGGAGCCTCAGATTTCTCCGTCAACAATTCTCCACGGTGCCGCGCACTGAAATTAACTACATTTGGGGGCAATGGGCCGGTCTTTGCCCCCTGGAGGGGGCTTGGACTCCCGAGCGCAGCCCAGCCTAGGATGGGGTCTGCGCAGAAAGTGAGGGGTGGAGACCCCTGCGGGCAAGGAAAGGCAACCAGCGCGGGGCTTCCCTGGGCTTCCCCTTGACAAGCGCCTGGGAGGAGGGCCGGGGGGGGGGTCCAGCCCTGGGGGTCTCAAGGGAGAAATCCGAGGGCTCCCTTGGACAAAAAGAAAGACACCAACCAGGATAAGGTGGAGCAAAACAGCAGCCTGTGGGCTTGGCCTTGATTGAACTGTTGCAACAGGGTATTCCCTTCACTTGCAGGAGAGAGAGGAGGGACCCAGAAAGATGGTGTGCAAGGCCTTATCCAGACTTTGGAAATCCCCCTCCTGTGGACCAAGCCCAGCCCCATTCTATCCTCCCCTTCCTGAATTCTGGGGTGAGTTTCCTTCCCTCCTGCCAAGCCCTTTCCCCTGCAAGCTCTTCCTCCGGCTTCTGGCCAAGGGAAGGAGATGCTCTGAGCCCCACCGAGAGCCTCGCCCCCCAAAGGATATCTGGGCATTGAGGGAGCCAGGGGGGCAGCTGCCCCCCCCCCCGAAATCCCTAGAAAAAGAAGAATCTGAGGTTGTGCCAAGGGGGACTCGGCACTGCAAGGGTTAAAGGGAAGCCAGCTGCCTTCCTAGAGAGGCCAGGAAGCGGACGGGGGGGGGGCAGGTCCTCCAGAGCCAAGGCCCCTCCCTCCCTCCCCAGTCCTTCCCTGCTTCGCTGCCCCCTCCTGGGATCTGGTGAGTCTCCTCTCTCTCTGGGATCTGGTGGGGGTCCCAGGGGTGCAGCGGGGGGGGGGCCTGATCTGTTCCTGCAGGGGGGACACCCCCAAGTCAGGGGGGAGAGGGTCAGGGGTGCAAAGACCCCCCCCCGCTATGCTCCTGCTACCCAGAGGAGGAAGGAGCCCCGGGGCTGAGAGCCAGAGCTTTTTGCCAGACTCCCCAGGAGGAAGGTCAGGGAAGGAGAGAGCGGGGGGGGGGACCCCCAAGTCAGGGGGGAGGAGAGGGTCCTGCCAGGGAGGGGCCAGGTCTGCCACGCTCTCCTTCCTGCAGATCAGAGGGTCCCAAACTCATTTGACCCTCCGCCCCCCCCCTTTCAGAACAAAATCTCCCTTCTTTAAACAAAGGAGTCCCTGGGACTTTAACTCAGCCTCATTGCAGAACAGAGGGAACATCTGCAAATGGTTTTCCAAAGCTGGACGAGGAGGTGGACTAGACACCCCCCCCCCAAAAAAAAACCCCACGGGGAGGGAGGAAGGAAAGGTGGGAGAGAAAGGAGAGGAGTAAAGAGAGGGATCCCAGCCCATAGCCTGGCTGCTGCATTGGGGACCAGTTTCCCAGTCTCTCCCAGGGCAGCTCCCCACGGAGGCCACGGCAGCCATCCCCTCGCACCCAGAGCAGGGCATCCCAGGACCACATCCTCTCTCTCCCAAAGGGATTGTTGCTGGCAAAGCAGCCGGAAATGGGCGCTGCTACTCACTGAGCCTCCAGGGACCTGGGCATCAAGGGCTGTGCGTGTGTGTTAAGATATCTAAGAGAATCATCATCATCATCATCATCATCAAACTACCAATCCTTTACTCTGAGTTTCAAAGGAGATGTATTTGGCCCCGCCCACTTGGCCCTCAGGGGTTGGCGAGATACATACCTGGCCCTCAAGAGAAAGGAAAAGAGACCCCACCCCAGGAGTCTGTCTTGAGAGCGGCAGAGAGTCCAAGTGCAAGAAAAGGAGACAGAAGCAGGGGGGAAGTGTGCCCTGAAGTGGGGGTGGGGGAGAACAACTCCTGAGGACCCCCGGATGAGGACCCCCACTAGAGCCAAGCATCCATTTTTCAAATGACTCCCTTGTCAGTCAGTTCTGACTTCATGCATTGACTGGAAGGCAGGAGCAACCAGGCTGACTCATCTCCCAGAAATCCCTTCAGTTGCCTCCACATTCTGCATTGCTAGAGGGCTGGAGACTGACTTCTTCTTCCCTTCCTCCTCCTCTTTCTTTTCAAAAAGGTATCTCATGGTTTGGGCTCTGGTCCCGTCCAGTCCTGATTCCGGGCAAGACTCATCCATGCTTGTTCAGGGATCTGTTTCTTCTCCTGACCTACAAATTCTGTAACAGAACAATGTATTTGCTTTGTAGGGTTTGCTAGAGCTTCTCATTCAGACGGACAGAACTTGGCAGAAGACCAAAGGGTTCCTTCCGATCTCTCAGAGGCTTCCTGAGAGCACAGATGGATGAGCAAGACCCAGCTGGCCCTGAAGCAGGAAGAGGCCATGCAATCCAAACTGGGAGCAGTGGGGGATTCTGGGAAAACTCTGTGCTGAAGATCCTGGGTGAGGAGGACACCCTCCACTCAGAGGTGCAGAGCCAACTGTTGAGGCAGTTCTGCTGCCAGGAGGCCAAGGGACCCCGAGAGGTTTGCAGCCGACTCTACCACCTTGACCTTCAGTGGCTGAAGCCAGAAAGGCACACGAAAGCTGAGATGTTGGACCTGGTGATCTTGGAGCAGTTCCTGGCTGTCCTTCCCCCGGAGATGGAGAGCTGGGTGAGGGACTGTGTAGCGGAGACCAGTTCCCAGGCGGTGGCCCTGGCCGAAGGTTTCCTCCTGAGTCAGGCAGAGGAGAGGAAGCAGGTGAGGGAGACTTTCCTCTGGATACTACCTTGACCAGAGCCAGGGCCTTTTCGGATGTGGCTCCGTCCTGGTGGAACGCTCTCTCACAAGAGACCAGGGCACTGTGGGAGTTGACATCTTTCCTCAGAGCATGCGAGACAGAGCTGTTCCGCCAGGCCTTTGTTGAGGGTTCAGTCTGATTCTTTTCTTTCACTACAAGAATAAGCATTAAAGAGGCTTCCTAGCCCGCTCACACCTCCTTTATAAGACCAGTGGTAACAGTAGTTGGCCCTAGCGAATATTAACCACTCTCATTTTTACTTGACTTGATCATGGATGGAGGACTTGACCTGGCATGTGTGACAGAGACTTGGTTGGATGAAGCAGATGGGCCTGTCCTTGCCGCTGCTTGTCCACCAAGTTTCTCTTGCGCACAGCAACCCAGGTCATGTGCGCGGGGAGGGGGGGTTGCAGTGATTTTTAGGAAGTCATTAGTTTGCACCAGGCGTCCTATTGGGAAGACCCAGTTCTCTGAGTGCATGTTCTGGAAGTTGGGCAATAGGGGCAGTACAGGATTCCTTTTGGTGTACCGACCTCCCCGCTGCACCAAGGATTCCCTGCCTGAGCTGCTTCAGGTCGTGGCGGATGTTCTCCTGGAGACACCTAGTTTGGTTGTCCTAGGGGATTTTAACATCCATGCCGACACGACCTTACAAGGGGCCGCTCGGGACTTCGTGGAAAGCATGGCCTCCATGGGGCTGTCCCTGAATAAGTCCTGCCCAACCCATAGCCGTGGACATGCCTTGGACCTGGTGTTTACCTCTATGGATGTTGGTGATCTGACACTAAGTAAAAGTGAAACGAAAGAAGTGCCATGGTCAGATCACTTCCTGGTGCAACTGGACTTCTCTGTGACCCATCCCCTCTGCAGGGAGGTGGGACCAATTCAGATGGTCCGCCCCCGCCACTTAATGGATCCAAATGGTTTCCAGAGAGTTGTAGGGGATGCTTTAAACCGCTTCTTTAAAAACCATCTTTATTGCGGCCACGATGGCCAACTATCGCCCAGTCTCAAATCTTCCATTGGGCAAGGTGATTGAGCGAGCGGTTGCCGAACAACTCCAGGCACGCCTGGAAGAAGCGGACCATTTGGATCCCTTCCAATCGGGATTCAGACCTCATCACAGGACTGAAACTGCCTTGGTCGCACTGGTGGATGATCTCCGGCGCGCTAGGGACAAAGGTGAGAGCTGTTTCCTAGTTCTGCTGGATCTCTCAGCGGCGTTTGATACCATCGACCATAACATCCTTCTGGACCGTCTTGAGGGGCTGGGAGCTGGGGGCACTGTCATACAGTGGTTCTGCTCCTTCCTCCTGGGCCGTGTTCAGAAAGTGGTGGTGGGGGATGAGTGTTCAGACCCCTGGGCTCTCACTTGTGGGGTGCCTCAGGGTTCTGTCCTCTCCCCCATGCTTTTCAACTTTTACATGCAGCCGCCGGGAGAGATCATCAGGAGGTTTGGGCTGGGTGTTCATCAGTATGCAGATGATACCCAGCTCTACCTCTCTTTTAAATCAGAACCAGTGAAGGCAGTGAAGGTCCTGTGTGAGTGTCTGGAGGCGGTTGGTGGATGGATGGTGGCTAACAGATTGAGATTGAATCCTGACAAGACAGAAGTACTGGTTTTGGGGGACAGGAGGCGGGCAGGTGTGGAGGATTCCCTGGTCCTGAATGGGGTAACTGTGCCCCTGAAGGACCAGGTGCGCAGCCTGGGAGTCATTTTGGACTCACAGCTGTCCATGGAGGCACAGGTTAAATCCGTGTCCAGGGCAGCTGTGTACCAGCTCCATCTGGTACGTAGGCTGAGACCCTACCTGCCTGCGGACTGCCTCGCCAGAGTGGTGCATGCTCTGGGTATATCCTGCTTGGACTACTGCAATGTGCTCTACGTGGGGCTACCTTTGAAGGTGACCTGGAAAGTACAAGTAATCCAGAATGCGGCAGCTAGACTGGTGACTGGGAGTGGCCGCTGAGACCATATAACACTGGTCTTGAAAGACCTACATTGGCTCCCATTACGTTTCCGAGCACAATTCAAAGTGTTGGTGCTGACCTTTAAAGCCCTAAATGGCCTCGGTCCATTATATCTGAAGGAACGTCTCCACCCCCATCGTTCTACCCAGACACTGAGGTCCAGCTCCGAGGGCCTTCTGGCGGTTCCCTCACTGCGAGAAGCCAAGCTACAGGGAACCAGGCAGAGGGCCTTCTCGGTAGTGGCGCCCTCCCTGTGGAACGCCCTCCCATCAGATATCAAGAAAATAAACAACTACCTGACTTTTAGAAGACATCTGAAGGCAGCCCTGTTTAGGGAAGCTTTTAATGTTTGATGTATCACAGTATTTTAATATTCTTTTGGAAGCCGCCCAGAGTGGCTGGGGAAATCCAGCCAGATGGGCGGGGTATAAATAATAAATTATTATTATTATTATTATTATTATTATTATTATTATTATTATACCAGTGGACTGCTGTCTGTCCAGATTTTAATTTGTTTTGAACTAATTTTAAGAAGTATTTTAATTAATCGATTGCCTGTTCTTTGTATACTGTGTTAGATTTATGATGTTAGCCGCCAAAAGATTGGCTCCGGCTAGGGAGGGTGGGGTAGAAATAAAAAATTATTATTATTATTATTATTATTATTATTATTGGGGGCTCCAAAGAGGATGGAGAACATCCCATAATGCTCTGCTGATGGCCCATCCTTTTTCTGGGAAGTCATCCATGGAATGAGATCTCACACCCTTAAAGTTTTTTACTTTTCCATTATCTTTCTGCTATTTCTTGTCATTCATTCTCTGTTTTGAATCCTTGTTGCTTTTTCAGGAAAAGGATTGTTTTGAGGAAATGGACCTGGATTCCTGTGAGGCAGAGAGGCCTCCGTTGGACACCAGAGAGAGGCCACTGGGTAAGGAAGAAGGCAGTTTTTCTCCATTTGGTCTCATTCTGTTGGTTTCCCATATAACCTCTGGGTTCTTTTCATCAAGTTTTTTTTTTTGGGGGGGGGAGTTGGGAGGAAGGGTCTAGAGGATGAGAATGTATTTCTGCATGACTAACATATGAAATGGGCACAAATGTCCAAATGCTCTCAGCAGGTAAGGCTTTCTGAAAGGCCCATCTGTAGATAGAGATGCCCTGTTACACCTCTGAGAGAAGCAGGCACTCCTGGCATCCTGCTTACCTGTTTTCTCTTTCAGGAGACAGAATGATGCCGGCAAGACCTCCTGATCCATCTTTTCATGGGGGCAGAAGGGAAGCAGCGGCTGTGGAACCAGATCAGGTCAGGGGAAGCTGCCTTGTGGGGACAGAGGCCGAGGGATGGAGCAATGTCATGGACTGGTGGGGCACAGAGGAATGGTGGGAGGAAGCAGCCGGGGAACCAGGAAGGGAAAATGTCTCAGCCCAAGGAGTGGAGGTGGAGGAAGGATGAGCGGTCAGATGGAGAAGAGGGAGACGCCTGGGAAGAGGAGGTGTCAGAAGCTGAAGGGGAAACAGGGCTTAGTGAGCTGGGAGACTCTGAGGCAGAATGCAGTCCAGAATCGGAGGCAGAAGAGGAAGGAGACGAGTGGGAGGAGGAAGGTCGAGAGGCAGAGGTGAGTCAGGAGAAAGAGGAGCCACCAGGAGCTCGCTCTCCTTCTGCCAGAAGCCCCCCTCCCTGCTTGTCTCTCAGAGCCAGGAGACGTCTGACAATGGAGGAGCAAAGGCAGGCTCCACACTGGCGCACTGTTGGATCGCTTGCCAGAAACCCCAGAGAGAGGGGACTTGGAAAGCTGTGGGGAGCTAGGGGCCTTCTCTTTTGGCAGCTGATTTCATGGAGGAAGACCCTGTCATGGAATTCTACTCAGTATTGATCCAGGCAGAACTCCAATGTATAGTTAGCAGAGTAAAACCTAAACATGTTACAGGATTCCCAGAAATAGACCAGAGGCAATTGTATTTCATCCGGCGGAGCTTTAACTGCTACTGAAGGCAAATAAGCATAATGGTCACAAATCCAAAACGTTCAGGATTGGCCTTGTGCATAAGAAATCCAGTTGCAGCAGACTTAACCTAAACTTACCTAAATTTATCAAAACTTATAATAAGTCTAAACCTTAACACTCAGCATACTATGTACAGAACACCAGAAGGAAGAGAGAGAGAAGTATAGAAAGAGAAAGTGAAACCCAGTCTCCTTCTGGCCTCTTCTTATAGTCAGCATGACCTTGACAGAAGAGATGACAGAACCACTTTAACCCAGCTGTACTCAGCTTCTCTGAAGGAATAACCCAAACATCAGGAACTTTCTGCTTGTTTCTTTTACACAGAGAAGCTTCCGGAACCCTCTTGAACTAACTAGAATAGAAAAGATCAATATCAGATCCATAATTTCTGCACTAAGACATGTAAACTGACAAACCCTCATATTGATCCTGTTTCAGAGGAGGACATTTCCCTTTTTCTTTCAGGGTCCAGTGTGCTTTGAAGATGTTGCTGTTTGTTTCACGGACGAGGAGTGGGCGTTGCTGGATCCTGACCAGAGAGCTCTGCATAAGGACGTCATGGAGGAGAATCGTGGGATCGTGGCCTCTCTTGGTAAGGCTCCCTGTGGGATCGTCCTATTTGCCTGGAAATTAAAAAAATACCTCTGTGTAACAAACCTCATACATTTCCACAGAGCTCAGCAGTGCCCAATACAACACCAGGGAACCTAACACTCCCACAATAAAACTTGAACAGCAAATTCCAGTTTTTTCTGTGAACCATCATCCTCCAGTTCTGCCTTTTTGTACCACGGTTGGGTCTCTGAACTGCCCAGGCATCTTAAATGTCAGCTTCAGTGTTGGTATCTGAAGAAGTGTGCATGCACACGAAAGCTCATACGAATTACAAACTCAGTTTGTCTCTAAGGTGCTACTGGAAGGATTTTTTTTTTTATTTAGCTTCAGAGTTGTGCGGAAAGAAAAGTAGCTTCTGTCAAGTTTTCTGTTTTTGTTTTTGCTGCTGTCAGTCTTGGGTTGACCAGAGAGACGACTGACATTGGAGATGGAGGGGATGCCATGACTGGGCCAAACAAAATCCATCCCAGAGAAGAGCCAGGCTTATTGAATCTCAGGTAGTAGTAGAAGTAATAATAATAATAATAATAATAATAATAATAATAATTTTTATTTTTACTCTGTCCATCTGGCTGGGTTGCCCCAGCTGCTCTGGGCAGCTTCCAACACATATAAAAATATGAAACATTAATAATAACAATCTGTCCCCATATAAAAAGTACATTAACTTTAAAATGAACAACTTACACTAGTGGCCAAAATTGTGGAAACCTTTTGGAGAAAGTGTATTTCAGAGCTTTGATACCTCATGACACCACTTTTTGGGGAGTAACAGCATAAAACTATATATCAATGGAAAGATAATTTAATGAAGAATGTAATGGTTTTCTTCTGTCATGCAGGCACAGTCTCTTCATTCTTTGATCATCACTTGCTGTTCTGCACCTTTTCCTGCCTTTACCAGTCTGATTTTGGAGTGACTGAGTCTCTTATACCTCTTCAAAAATATAGACCAGCTTTGGTTAAGTTTTCCCCAATCTTTCTTCTATTTTCTTCATACCTGTAGCCTTGTTCACTTAATACAGTGGTACCTCGCAAGACGAACGCCTCGCAAGACGGAAAACCCGCTAGACGAAAGGGTTTTCCATTTTGGAGGCGCTTCGCAAAACGAATTTCCCTATGGGCTTGCTTCGCAAGACGACAGCCCATAGGGAAATCTCAGGGACAGCGGGGAAGCGCAGCGCGTCTTCCCCACTGTCCTCGGACATCCTCCGAAGCCTGGCGGCGGGGCGGAGACACCTCCCGCCGCCGCCGGGCTTCGGAAGGCTCCTCCGAAGCCGGGCGGTGGGGAGGGAACACCTCCACCTGCCGCCGGGCTTCGGAAGGCTCCTCCGAAGCCGGGCGGTGGGGAGGGAACACCTCCCGCCGCCGCCCGGCTTCGGAACGGTGCTCCGAAGCTGGGCGGCAGGGCGGGAAGACCTTCTGAAGGCGGGCGGGGGACGAAAGTCTTTGCTCCCCCCTGCCTGCCTGAGGGCTTTTGAAGGCAGGGGGGGAGCAAAGACTTTCGCCCCCCGCCCGCCTTCAGAGGAGGTCCAGGACCTCTTCTGAAGGCTGGCGGGGGGCAAAAGTCTTTGTCCCCCCTGCCTGCCTTCCCAGGGGCTTTTAAATCGCCCCGGACAGTGGAGAAGTCCTCCGCTGTCCCGGGGCGATTTTAAAATGCCGCCCGCCAGCATTTTAAGATCGCCCGGACAGCGGAGAAGTCCTCCGCTGTCCCGGGTTTTTTTAAAATGCTGGGAGTGGGAAGAAAAGCCCTTGTGTCCCCCCCCCCAGCCTTCAGAAGAGGTCCGGGGACAGACTGTCCCCGGACCTGGTCTGAAGGCGGTTTCCCTAGGAACGCATTAATTGATTTTCAATGCATTCCTATGGGAAACCGTGCATCGCAAGACGAAAAACTCGCAAGACGAAGAGACTTGCAGAACGAATTAATTTCGTCTTGCGAGGCACCACTGTAGTACGATTTTACATCTCTTTCTGGGTAACTACCAACCAAATTGATAGCAATCACATAATACCCTGACAAAAGTCAACCTAAGCAAGTTGTGCTTCCCTTTTCTGGTTATATGTCTATAACATTTGATAGAATACAGATAATTGAACAAATTTGTTGCACTATGTCAGGGAACTGACATCAGAGCAGAGGGGAGAGGCGAGGCTCCCAGATTCTGCAGGAGAGGGAACGAGTAAGGGAAGAGAGAGAACGTCATCTGGGGAAGGAAGTCCAGGTGACACCGGGAAGAAGGGAGAGGCAGAGAGCATCTCGGAGGTGAGGCTCCGAGACTCTTCCAGTGAAGTCAGTGAGGAGGGTGGAGGACCACCACTCGGCACGCCCACTCTGCGCAGAAGGCTTCCGCGCAGAGAGGCGAGGCGAAGGTTGTCCGTTAAGGAATTCTTATGCTGGAGGAAATTTAGGAGACGCCCACTCACGGATTCTGCTAGCGACTGAGCAGCAGCGCAAAGGGCTGCTCAGTCAGGGAAAGACACAACTACCCCTAAGCAGTTTGGAACGGCTGGAGATTTGCACACAAGCAACCCCATTTCCCATGACAGCAATCCGTGAGTCCTTTACGTTGCTTGTGTGCAAGAGGACCGGGGTACAGTCATGAGTCAAACCGGAGGAGCCGGCGCAGGAGAGGGGGCCAAAGGCGGACAGTCTGGAGGAGAGAAACCGAGACTTGGAGCAGCAACTGGCTCTACTAGCGGCGCGGCTGGATGAAAGGAGGACACATGACGCCCAGGGGAAGATTACCCCCATCGCAAGAAAGGTACCGGGACTTGTGCAGACGTTTGGGGGCAACCCCAGGGATTATAACGCTTTTAAGACAGAAGTGCAGCATGCGCTGGATCTGCAGCACGATGACTTTGCCGACGATGGGGGAAGAGTCGCTTTCGTGGTGGGGCACCTGCAGGGGAGGGCCAGAGATTGGGTCCGGCCCTTAATGGCGGCGGAGAACGCGGCTCTGAAGGACTTGAGAAAGTTTTTTAGCGCCATGGATCACATGTTCTCGAGCGATGTTGAAGAGAGTGTGACTCGTAAAGAACTGATGGGGTGCAAGCAACGAAACCAGTCAGTGAGAGAGTACTGGTCGAGATTTGCTATGCTGATCCATAAACTTGGGTGGGATCTGAGTTCTCAACCAATACAAATGTTATTTGAGGAGGGCTTATCCTCTTGGGTGAGAGACGAACTTTCCCGCTCACCCCGCCCGGAATCAATGGACCAGCTGACCAAGTTGGCGCTCGCTGTAGGAGTCCGACAAGAGACGTGCGCGGTGGAAAGGCGGGAAGGGAGAGCAGAGCGTTGGCATGACAACCACATTCCAGACATGCCAGCGTCTACTGTGCCACCCGAGGAGCCAATGGAGATTGGAGGAGCGAGTGCGCGCGGGTTTTCAAACTCCAGCAAGGTGCGTAAGAAGGAGGGGAAAACCAGTAAGAGGTGTTTCCTATGCCAGCAGCCGGGACATTTTGCCAGAGTATGCCCTCAGAAGAAGGCGTGGCAAGGAATGGTGGGGGCAGTGGGGAGTGAGGAGGAAAAGAAGGAGGCGCCGGGAAACGGCCGTGCTTGGCTGCAGGAAGGAGGGCACAGCAGCCAGGCGAGCAACCAGTAGAAGTGCCCAAACCAGACCCTCCCCGAGCAGCCATCGCCATAGAGGTGGTGCTAGAACTCCCAAACGGACACCGCATCAAAGTGAAGGCGCTGCTGGATTCAGGCAGCTCTTGCAACTTCTTTAGCAAGGATTTTGTGCTAGAACACCAGCTACAGGTGGTGCCCCTAGAACATCCACTGCAAGTAACCACTATTGATGGGAGAGAACTTTTGGGAGGGGAAGTGACCCACCAGACCCCGCCCATGAAAATGACAGTTTCCAGACACACTGAGACCATTGCCTTTCACGTTGCCACATTAGCAGGACCACCTATCATACTGGGAATGAGTTGGCTGGCACTGCACGTCCCAGTAGTAGGGTGGCACCAGCGGACAGTCACCTTTGGGTCAGCTCACTGCGTAGAGCATTGCCACGGAGGGGAAACGTCGAGGATGGCAGTAGCCAGGGTGGCAGGGATGGCGGTGGGAGAAAAGGGGAGAGTACCACCTCAGTATGCAGACCTGGAAGAAGTCTTCAGCGAGAGAGAGGCGGATAGACTACCCCCTCACCGGCCCTTTGACTGTCAGATCAACCTACTCCCAGGGGCCCAGTTACCAGTGGGTAAGCTGTACGCCATGTCAGACAGGGAGATGCAGGAGTTGCAGAAGTTCATTGACAAGAGGGGCTTTATACGTGAATCAAGGGCGGTGGGGGGCAGTCCAGTGTTCTTTGTGGACAAGAGAGACTCCAAAGAACCACGCTTAGTCGTAGATTACAGGTCCGTCAACCGGGTATCGGAACCGGTGACCTTCCCAATGCCCAGGATTGATGACATTTTGGCCAGGGTAAGGAAAGGGAAGGTTTTTACCAAGTTGGACCTTCGAGGGGCGTACAATTTGATAAGGATGAGGGAGGGGGATGAATGGAAAACCACGATGTTCACCCCTCTGGGAGCCTTTGAGTATCTCGTTATGCCCTTCAGATTACAATCGGGATCCAGCACATTTCAAGCATTCATGCACCACGTGCTGGGGTCCCTGCTGTACAAGAATTGTGTGGCCTTCCTGGACGACGTGCTTATCTACTCAGAGAACGAGGAGCAGCATGTGAAAGATGTCAGGGAAGTGTTGAAAAGGCTGCAGGAGCATCAGCTGTGGGTCAAACTGGAGAAATGCCAATTCCATGCCCGAGAGGTGGAGTTCCTGGGCTACAGGTCAGGTTGTCAGACAAAGGTCTGGCAATGGACCCAGGCAAGGTGCAGGCCGTGCTAGAATGGAAGGCTCCCAAGAACAGGAAGGACGTGCAGAGGTTCTTGGGGTTTGCAAATTTCTACAGGAAGTTCATCAAGAACTTCGCCCATCTAACGGCACCCATAACGGATTGTCTCAGCAGCAAGAAGAAGTTCGAATGGACGGAAGAGGCCCAGCATTCCTTTGAGAAGCTTAAGAGGGCTTTCGCGTCGGAAGAGCAGCTCCTACATGTGGATTTGCGGAAGCCGATGAGGCTAGAGACGTACGCGTCAGACAGAGCTGTAGGAGGCATATTGCTCCAGCAAGAAAAGGGGAGAGTACCACCTCAGTATGCAGACCTGGAAGAAGTCTTCAGCGAGAGAGAGGCGGATAGACTACCCCCTCACCGGCCCTTTGACTGTCAGATCAACCTACTCCCAGGGGCCCAGTTACCAGTGGGTAAGCTGTACGCCATGTCAGACAGGGAGATGCAGGAGTTGCAGAAGTTCATTGACAAGAGGGGCTTTATACGTGAATCAAGGGCGGTGGGGGGCAGTCCAGTGTTCTTTGTGGACAAGAGAGACTCCAAAGAACCACGCTTAGTCGTAGATTACAGGTCCGTCAACCGGGTATCGGAACCGGTGACCTTCCCAATGCCCAGGATTGATGACATTTTGGCCAGGGTAAGGAAAGGGAAGGTTTTTACCAAGTTGGACCTTCGAGGGGCGTACAATTTGATAAGGATGAGGGAGGGGGATGAATGGAAAACCACGATGTTCACCCCTCTGGGAGCCTTTGAGTATCTCGTTATGCCCTTCAGATTACAATCGGGATCCAGCACATTTCAAGCATTCATGCACCACGTGCTGGGGTCCCTGCTGTACAAGAATTGTGTGGCCTTCCTGGACGACGTGCTTATCTACTCAGAGAACGAGGAGCAGCATGTGAAAGATGTCAGGGAAGTGTTGAAAAGGCTGCAGGAGCATCAGCTGTGGGTCAAACTGGAGAAATGCCAATTCCATGCCCGAGAGGTGGAGTTCCTGGGCTACAGGTCAGGTTGTCAGACAAAGGTCTGGCAATGGACCCAGGCAAGGTGCAGGCCGTGCTAGAATGGAAGGCTCCCAAGAACAGGAAGGACGTGCAGAGGTTTGCAAATTTCTACAGGAAGTTCATCAAGAACTTCGCCCATCTAACGGCACCCATAACGGATTGTCTCAGCAGCAAGAAGAAGTTCGAATGGACGGAAGAGGCCCAGCATTCCTTTGAGAAGCTTAAGAGGGCTTTCGCGTCGGAAGAGCAGCTCCTACATGTGGATTTGCGGAAGCCGATGAGGCTAGAGACGTACGCGTCAGACAGAGCTGTAGGAGGCATATTGCTCCAGCAGGGAAATGGGGAGTGGAAGCCGTGTGCCTTCTTTTCCAGGAAGCTGAACAAGTCAGAGCAAAACTATACGGTGTACGATCGGGAACTGCTGGCAATTCACGAGGCCTTTCGACGATGGAGACATTTTCTCATAGGCGCACAGCACAAAGTCCAGGTGTGTACTGACCACAAGAACCTGGAATATTGGAGAACGGCGAGAGTGCTGAACCAACGACAGGTGCGGTGGGCACAGGAGTTTTCCAAGTTTAATTTTGAGATTAGGTACGTGCCTGGTAAGGAAAATGTCAGAGCAGACGCCCTCTCCCGCAAGCCCGAATACGAGGAAGGGGAGGGAGGGCCAGAAGCGCGTTATGTCATACCCGAGGATAAATGGGTGTGTGTGGGAGTGTTCGTAGGGAGGCAAGAGCTGGCCGGGTTGACAAGGGATGATCAGTATGCACAAACCAAGATCAGGGAAATTGGTATTAATGGGGAAACTCGGGGGGGGGTTGAAGTAAAGGATGGGGCATTGTACTATAAGGGTGCTTTGTACATACCTGAGGGGAATTTGAGGAGCAGAATACTCAAACAACTGCATGACAACCCCACGACGGGACATTTTGGCCAACATAAGACAATGTTACTGGTCACCAGGCAGTTTTGGTGGCCACGGGTGAGGGAAGATGTGAAGGAGTATGTACGCGGGTGCCAGTGCTGCCAGAGAGCGAAGGGGGAGAGGACAGCACCTGCGGGGTTACTGGAGCCCTTACCGACACCAGAGAGGCCATGGGAGGTGGTATCAATTGATTTTATGACAGATTTACCCAAAGCGAGGGGGAAAACGGCAGTAATGGTGGTAGTTGACTTGATGACCAAAATGTGCCATTTCATTGCGTGCTCGCATGCGGTGACTGCAGAAGAAACAGCAAAGCTGTTTGTAGAGCATGTTTTCAGGTTGCATGGCACCCCCTTGAGGATTTTATCCGACAGAGGCCGGCAATTTACGTCCAGATTCTGGAGGAAGCTTATGAGTCTGCTGGACGTCAAGGTTAGTTTCTCAACAGCCAGACATCCCGAAACCAACGGACAAGCAGAGAGAGCTAACAGCATTCTTCAACAATATCTACGCTGCTACGTCAACGAGAGGGAGAATGATTGGGTGGACAAATTAGCACTGGCTGAGTTTGCATACAATAACGCAGAACATGTGTCCACAGGGATGAGTCCGTTTATGGCGAATTACGGGTGTCACCCCAGGGCTTTCCCAGGGGAAGGGGAGGGAAGTTGGAGTGTTCCCGCAGCTGAAAAATTTGTGGAAGAGATGGAGGCTTTACACCACCGTTCAGGGAAGGGAGGGAATTTCTGGGTCAGCAAAGTGAAACACCCTTGCATCCACAGATGGAGGAAAGGGAACTCAGTGGCCATGCAGCTGAAATTCTCGATTCCAGGTGGAAAGGGGGGCGAGTGGAATATTTGGTGGCATGGGAGGGGGAGCCAGAAGAGGAAAACGCATGGGTCCCAGCAGAAGAGATTAGGGATGAGTATCTGCAGGAGGAGTTTCATAGCAGGTATCCGAGAAAGCCCAAACCACCAGAGAGGTTCTAGGGGGAGCAATTTGGCACCACCGATGAAGAGGAAGAGTTTGCGGGGTTTTCCGCCTCCGAAGAGGAGGAATGGGATTTGTCCGGAGAAGAATCCGACTGGGGAGATTGGGGAGAGAGAAGAGACAGCAGCAAATGGAGAGGGGTGTTTGAAACATCGGACGGAGAGGAGAGTTCCTTCCGGGGGTTTCCTGCCTCACCATCGGAGGAAAGGATGGGGGGTGGAGGGCCCTGGGAGGGAGGTGGATGTCAGGGAACTGACATCAGAGCAGAGGGGAGAGGCGAGGCTCCCAGATTCTGCAGGAGAGGGAACGAGTAAGGGAAGAGAGAGAACGTCATCTGGGGAAGGAAGTCCAGGTGACACCGGGAAGAAGGGAGAGGCAGAGAGCATCTCGGAGGAGAGGCTCCGAGACTCTTCCAGTGAAGTCAGTGAGGAGGGTGGAGGACCACCACTCGGCACGCCCACTCTGCGCAGAAGGCTTCCGCGCAGAGAGGCGAGGCGAAGGTTGTCCGTTAAGGAATTCTTATGCTGGAGGAAATTTAGGAGACGCCCACTCACGGATTCTGCTAGTGACTGAGCAGCAGCGGCAAGGCTGCTCAGTCAGGGAAAGACACAACCACCCCTAAGCAGTTTGGAACGGCTGGAGATTTACACACAAGCAACCCCATTTACTGTGACACACTACATTCTTGATTAAATTATCTTTCCATTGCTATATAATATTATGGTATTGCAGTCATACCTCGGGTTACAGTCACTTTAGGTTGTGTGTTTTCAGGTTGTGCACTGAGCTGAACCTGGAAGTACCGGAATGGCTTACTTCCAGGTTTCAGTGCTCGCACATGCGCAGAACCACCAAATTATGACCCACACATGCACAGATGCAACGCTGCAGGTTGCGAACGCTGCGGGTTGTGAACATGTCTCCCACATGGATCATGTTTGCAACCCGAGCATCCACTGTCCTCCAAAAGAAGTGGTGTTATGAGCCATCAAACATCTGAAATGCACTTTTTTCTAAAAGGCTTTCACAATTTTACCACTACAGTATATCAAAGAAAGCAACATTCAACAACCCATCAGAATCTAATAATAAATATGTTGGTTAATGACAAACAACAAAGGTAATGAACAAGCACCCAACTCCCTTCAGTTCTTCTGCATTTGTTCCTGAGGATCTAATCCCTTTTTGTCTCCGTTGCAGATTGTGATGAATTGCAGATCGAGAACAAGGCTGAACAAGAGAAAATCCCCAGAGAGGAGAAGCCATGGAAAAATTTGGAGTGTGGAGACAGCTGCACTCAGAGCTCCAATCTCACTAAGCATCAGAGAATTCATACAGGAGACAAACCCTATCAGTGTGTGGAATGTGGGAAGAGCTTCAGTTGGAGCTCCCATCTCACTTACCATCAGAGAATTCATACAGGTGAGAAACCCTATCAGTGTGTGGAATGTGGGAAGAGCTTCAGTTGGAGCTCCCATCTCACTAACCATCAGAGAATTCATACAGGGGAGAAACCCTATCAGTGTGTGGAATGTGGAAAGAGCTTCAGTCAGAGTTCTGATGTCACTAAGCATCAGAGAATTCATACAGGGGAGAAACCCTATCAGTGTGGGGAATGTGGAAAGAAATTCATTACAAGCTCCAGTCTCACTTCCCATCAGAGAATTCATACAGGAGAGAAACCCTATCAGTGTGGGGAATGTGGAAAGAGCTTCAGCAAGAGCTCGGAACTCACTTCCCATCAGAGAAATCATACAGGAGAGAAACCCTATCAGTGTGGGGAATGTGGAAAGAGCTTCAGGCAGAGCTCGGATCTCACTTCCCATCAGAGAATTCATACAGGGGAGAAACCCTATCAGTGTGGGGAATGTGGAAAGAGCTTCAATAAGAACTCCAATCTCACTTCCCATCAGAGAATTCATACAAGGGAGAAACCCTATCAGTGTGGGGAATGTGGAAAGAGCTTCAGTCAGAGCTCCAATCTCAGTTCCCATCAGAGAATTCATACAGGGGAGAAACCCTATCAGTGTGGGGAATGTGGAAAGAGCTTCAGGCAGAGCTCGGATCTCACTTCCCATCAGAGAATTCATACAGGGGAGAAACCCTATCAGTGTGGGGAATGTGGAAAGAAATTCATTACAAGTTCCAGTCTCACTTCCCATCAGAGAATTCATACAGGAGAGAAACCCTATCAGTGTGGGGAATGTGGAAAGAGCTTCAGCAAGAGCTCGGAACTCACTTCCCATCAGAGAAATCATACAGGAGAGAAACCCTATCAGTGTGGGGAATGTGGAAAGAAATTCATTACAAGCTCCAGTCTCACTTCCCATCAGAGAATTCATACAGGAGAGAAACCCTATCATTGTGTGGAATGTGGAAAGAAATTCATTACAAGCTCCAGTCTCACTTCCCATCAGAGAATTCATACAGGGGAGAAACCCTATCAGTGTGGGGAATGTGGAAAGAAATTCATTACAAGCTCCAGTCTCACTTCCCATCAGAGAATTCATACAGGAGAGAAACCCTATCAGTGTGGGGAATGTGAAAAGAGCTTCTGGGTGAGCTCTGATCTCACTAAGCATCAGAGAATTCATACAGGGGAGAAACCCTATCAGTGTGGGGAATGTGGAAAGAGCTTCAGGCAGAGCTCGGATCTCACTTCCCATCAGAGAATTCATACAGGGGAGAAACCCTATCAGTGTGGGGAATGTGGAAAGAGCTTCAATAAGAACTCCAATCTCACTTCCCATCAGAGAATTCATACAAGGGAGAAACCCTATTAGTGTGGGGAATGTGGAAAGAGCTTCAATAAGAACTCCAATCTCACTTCCCATCAGAGAATTCATACAGGAGAGAAACCCTATCAGTGTGGGGAATGTGGAAAGAGCTTCAGGCAGAGCTCGGATCTTAGTTCCCATCAGAGAATTCATACAGGGGAGAAACCCTATCAGTGCTTTGAATGTGGAAAGAGCTTCAGTCACAGCTCTGCTGTCACTAAGCATCAGAGAATTCATACAGGGGAGAAACCCTTCATTCTATAGCTTTAGGAGCCTTGTTAATACGCACCTTTTTAACCAGGCCTTTGGCTGATTGACATCTAAGGCCCTTTTAAAATGTGGTGGGGAGTTGAGTTATCATGTGTATTTTGTGTTTTTATGTTGTAACCGTCCTGAGACATGTGGGAACAGGAGTCTACACTTAAAGGCTGAGGGGGTTTTGCCCCCCAATGATATATTTGAGGGGGCCACTCCCCCAGTTGATAGGCATTGCTATTCCAATGGCCTGCATGCGTCATGTGTTTGATTGTGCAAAGCAGGCCTTACCTGGCCCCCCACCAATATTTTATTCAAGTTGGCACCCCTGGGTCGGGTGGTAGACAAATTAAATAAATACATAAATCACCTTCCTTTGCACATGTTTCAGCCTGTCAATATCTTTATTTTTTATCATTTTTAATATTTATGTGCCTTTCATCTGAAGATTTCACAACAGAAACATACAGGATAAAAGCATGGCTTTCTCAAAAACAAGAAAAGCCAGAGAAATCTCTCTTCCCCTTTTTTTTGGATGGAGTTACAAACTTTGTTGATCAGGGAACAGCTGTGGAAATAGTGCATCTTGATTTCAGTAAGGCTTTTGACGTAGTCCCCATAATATTTTTGTGATTAAGCTTCTAAAATGTGGTCTGAATGAGGAAACTCTTAGGTGGATTTGACTGACCGAACCCAAACAGTCCTCCTCCATGGTTCCTCGTCATCCTGGGGGAAAGTGACAAGAGGGGTGCTGCAGGGTTCTGTCCTGGGCCCATTGTTGTTCAACGTCTTTATGAACGACCTGGATGAAGGAACTGAGGGGGTGCTCATCCCATTTGCGGAGGACACCAAACGGGGAGCGGAGGCCAATGTGGCAGAAGGCAGAATGAAGCAACCAGAAATCAACTCCACCCGATGGACTGGTGACCCCCTCCTCCTTTTCCTCTCCCCCCAAGACATCAATAAAGCCAACACGATCAATATTCCCCCCAGCCTCACACCTCCACAGAGATCCCCACCCAACACCAGTCCAGGTGACATAAAAAGACACTCCCCATTACCCAGCAATCTACAACTCGCTCTCAGCACCCCTCCCCACGCCTTACTAAGTAAATTAATTCCCCTTGTTGCCAGGATTTTTAAGGTACCAGTGAGCCACTCAAATTGTGTCCCAGAATTGACAGACGCAGCAGTGGAGAACAAGAAAGTGATATTTATTGCTGAGCAATAAGTGACCCAGTGGAATCCTTTCCCAAAGACTGGGCCCCGGGCTCCAGCGCCCAGAGGCTTTATACCTGAGTACATACATGACATAAGCGATACAATCGCACACAGCAGCAAAAAGAAAACCAATGAGCGCATTCTAGCCTTGCCCCCTGATCATGTAAAGAGTTCCCTCCCAACTTCTGCTTTTTCAGTCTGAACATGCATTTAACCTTTCCCCTGATTTATGGTAAGGAGGAAGAAAAAGGAACTTCGGCCCTTACGCTCCTACGCGACCATCTGCTATACCGGGACATTCTGCGGTTAGCATCTTCCTGTTTGAGCTACTCGGGACCCTGTCTGGACGAGGGGAAAGTGCCAGCACAGCAGATTTATTGCTTCCCCCTTATGTTAGCGAGACACTGAGAAGAACAAGGGAAGCGAACTGGGGCAGAGTTCATTTCGGATTCTTCCGATCTAAGCAATATGCTATAAGCTTTTGCAGAAGCCGTCATGATTCAAACATGGATTATATAAAAATCATTATAAGGATATATGGTTATATGGCTAACTGATTATATGAAAAGCATAAGGGTAGAATTCCTCCAGGTGGTCATGCTTCACCCCAACCTCAATAAAACAATCCACAAACAGGCTAAAATCTGACAAACAAGCAGCACATTGGGGCTGCCAGAGCATATCAACACCCTCATCCCTACCCCAACATACCAGTGATGTTAATAACATTATCAACATTGCTTATGGACCCTATATCCAACATAGGCGTCACAAAGTTGGTTGGACGATGGATGGCAGCCAACAGATTGAGGTTGAATCCTGTCAAGACAGAAGTACTGTTTGGGGGGACAGGAGGCGGGCGGGTATGGAGGACTCCCTGGTCCTGAATGGGGTAACTGTGCCCCTGAAGGACCAGGTGCGCAGCCTGGGAGTCATTTTGGACTCACAGCTGTCCATGGAGGCACAGGTCAATTCTGTGTCCAGGGCAGCTGTTTACCAGCTCCATCTAGTACACAGGTTGAGACCCTACCTGCCCACGGACTGTCTCGCCAGAGTGGTGCATGCTCTGGGTATCTCCTGCTTGGACTACTGCAATGCGCTTTAGGTGGGGCTATCTTTGAAGCAGACCCAGAAACTACAAGTAGTCCAGAATGCGGCAGCTAGACTGGTGACTGGGAGCGGCCGCCAAGACCACATAACACCGTTCTTGAAAGACCTACATTGGCTCTCAGTGCGTTTCCGAGCACAATTCAAAGTGTTGGTGCCTCGGTCTAGTATATCTGAAGGAACGTCTCCACCCCCGTTGCTCTGCCTGGACACTGAGATCTAGCACCAAGGGCCTTCTGGTGGTTCCCTCACTGCGAGAAGCCCAGTTAAAGGGAACCAGGCAGAGGGCCTTCTCGGTAGTGGCGCCCGCCCTGTGGAACGCCCTCCCACCAAATGTCAAAGAGAAGAACAACTACCAGACTTTTTGAAGACATCTGAAGGCAGCCCTGTTTAGGGAAGCTTTTAATGTTTGATGCATTATGATATTTTAATATTTTGTTGGAAGCCACCCAAAGTGGCTGGGGAAGCCCAGCCAGATGGGCGGGGTATAAATAATAAATTATTATTTTTATTAAGACACTTAACATCGTTTCACTGACCACTTCCTATCGCAAACAACAGGGAGGATGGCCTGTCCTTGAACAAAGAACTCAGGCCAGCTGAGACCTAGGACCAACTGGCTAAATGCCAGATGGCCCATGATACCCCAAATAAACACCTATATGACTACATAGGGGATACTTTCTGCAACCCACCCCCCCACTCTTTAACCCAAATCTAATTCTAACCCCCCTGCTTCCCTACCCACCACACTCTAGATCAGCACAATTTCACTGGTTTGATGGACAATACAAGGTGAGAGACACAGGGCAACCCGAACGGGCTGGCATGGAATCACCCTCTATAGTAGATAAGCAAGATGGCTAGCTTAAAAGCAATTGCATTAAATGTGAGGGGGTTGGGAAACCCCATCAAAAGAAAATGCATCACTTGTATGTAAACACCATGAAACCACACACCGCCTTCCTACAATAAATACACAACCCTCCCAGACTCCTGGGCGATCCCTGCTTCAGTCAACAATGAGTTGCACCTGGCTCAGCGAAGTCCTGTGGAGTAGCCATAATACTCAGTAGAGACCTGAACTTCAAAGCCACAACAGTCCTCAAAGACAAAAGAGGCAGACTCATTTTTGCTAAAGGGACACTAGATGGCAAAACTAAACTGACAATTGGCTCCATATATGCCCCAGACTTGAAACATCTAGAGTTCATCCAAAAAACATTAAACAAGTTCCTCTCCTCCGAAGGGGAAGCAATTCCGGGGGGGGGGGGTGACCTCAACCTAAATATGAAAAGCATATCCCTGAAAGACACCCCTCCTACAACCCCATGGGCAACCTTCCTCTGAAGGAAACCCCAACAATTAGGGACTCTTACAAGTTGCTAAAAAAGCATGGCCTCCATGGGGCTGTCCCTGAATAAGTTTGGCCCAACCCATAGCCGTGGACATGCCTTGGATCTGGTGTTTACCTCTATGGATGTTGGTGATCTGACACTAAGTAAAAGCGAAACAAAAGAAGTGCCATGGTCAGACCACTTCCTGGTGCACCTGGACTTCTCTGCGACCCATCCCCTCTGCAGGGAGGTGGGACCAATTCGGATGGTCCGCCCCCACCACTTAATGGATCCAAATGGTTTCCAGAGAGCGGTAGGGGATGCTTTATCCCATGTTGATGGCCTTTCAGCTGATTCCCTGGTGGCCCGCTGGAATGTGGAGTTAACCAGGGCTATTGACTGTTTGGCTCCGAAGAGCCCGGACAGCCCCGTGGTTTTCCACGGATCTGAGGGCAATGAAACAATCGTTGAGATGGCTAGAGCGCCGGTGGCGAATAACTCATTCCGAATCTGACCAGACACAGGTTAGAGCTCAACGTTGAGCCTACCAAGTGGCGATAGGGACGGCGAAGAAGAATTTCTTCACCGCCTCTATTGCATCTGCAGAAAACAGCAGCATGAGACTTTTTCAGGTGGTTCACAATTTAGCGGAACCACCTGCAACATCGGGGCCCAGTACGGGCCACATGTTCTCCTGCAATGATTTTGCAAAGTTTTTTGCAGATAAAATCGCTCAGATTCGGGAAGAAGTAGACTCCACTGTGGGAGCAGGACCGGGGCGGGAGAGTGCTAGAGTCCTGTCTAGTCAAGTTGTGTGGGATCAGTTCCAATCTGTTACCTCCAAGGATGTGGACAGGCTGCTTGGACGAGTGAAACCAACCACCTGTCTCCTGGATCCTTGCCCATCCTGGCTTATAAAAGCTAGCCGGGAAGGACTGGGCGATGGGCTTCGTGGGGTGGTGAATGCTTCCCTCCGTGAGGGAGCCTTCCCAGACCTGCTGAAAGAGCCGGCTATTAAACTGCTTCTTTAAAAACCATCTTTATTGCGGCCACGATGGCCAACTATCGCCCAGTCTCAAATCTTCCATTCCTGGGCAAGGTGATTGAGCGAGCGGTTGCTGAACAACTCCAGGCACGCCTGGAAGAAGCGGACCATTTGGATCCCTTCCAGTCGGGATTCAGACCTCATCATGGGACTGAAACTGCCTTGGTCGCACTGGTTGATGATCTCCGGCGCGCTAGGGACAAAGGTGAGAACTGTTTCCTAGTTCTGCTGGATCATTTTTAACGTGTGATATTTTACTGTATTTTTAGTTTCTATGGAAGCCGCCCAGAGTGGCTGGGGAGGCCCAGCCAGATGGGCGGGGTATAAATAATAAATTATTATTATTATTATTATTTGGGGTGAAGAAAACCCAGGAGACACCAGCCACACATTCTTGTCTGGGCGCCATGGCACAGTGTCCACCTGGACAGCATTCTGCTCACACAAGGTCGGATCCCCTCAGTAGAATCAATCAATGTAGGTAACATTAAAATCACAGATCACGCCCCAGTAGAAGTTACCCTCAAAATAGGAGGGGGGACACAAGCCACCCCATCATGGTCCTTCAGTCCCATCCTAACCACAAATAAACAGAGAGAGTCTCACAAAACTCAAAAAACAATGTAGGTACAAACAACCCCGCTCCTATGGGATGCAATGAAAGCGGTCACCAGAGGAGCTTGTATAAAGGAGAAAGCATCCCTTAAAAAACAAACCTCCTTAAAAGTTAGCAAGATAGAACAAGACATCACGGCCCTCTCATCATGCTACAAACAAACAGGATCTAAAAAAGTCCTTAATGTTGTGATATGGATGCAATGCAGCTGCAAACTGCTAGCTTGAAAACAAAACATGATGGGAATGTTGGGACTGTCCGTGGGAAACAGAGGGATAGTCAGTTCACAGGGCAATGCGCCGGAATAAGCTCAGAGTGTAATATGAGCTCTTCCTCTTCCTCTTGTACAGGAAGTCTTTGTCACTTGTTTGCCGATGCTTGAAGAGAGCAGACATGATTTCTGTTATGCTGAAGAGTCAGAAATAAAGCAATGTAAATAGACGTTTCTGAGCATCTCTTTCCCCTACCGGGGGGGGGGCAGGAAAGAGTGGGTGTGCCCTTCCCACGCTGGGGAGGACACGCAGCACGCTTTAATTATGATTGCAAGTGAGTAGCAGCAGCAGCAGCCCAGAGCTGGACGGACCCTCGGAGAGGGCCAGGGCCGTCTTTACCTGGGGGGTGCAAGGGGTGGGGGCCAGGGGCTGCCACTGAAGCCGCCTAAGCTCTTAGCCATCTACCTGTTAAGAAGTAATAAATTATTTTGATCAAGCTAGAAAAACAAAATACATATATACCCAGGTATTACTGAAATGTATACCTACTTTATCTCTAAAGGACTTGAGACTGGGTGTGCTCATTTACCAAAGATGCGCCTGGACTGGTGTTGGGTGGGGATCTCTGTGGAGGTGTAAGGCTGGGGGGGGGGGGAAATATTGATCATGTTAGCCGTATTGATGGCTTGGGGGGAGAGGAAAAGGAGGAGGGGGTCACCAGTCCATCGGGTTGAGGTGATTTCTGGTTGCTTCATTCTGCCTTCTGCCACATTGGCCTCCGCTCCCCGTTTGGTGTCCTCCGCAAATGGGATGAGCATCCCTTCAGTTCCTTCATCCAAGTCGTTCATAAAGAGGTTGAACAACAACGGGCCCAGGACAGAACCCTGCAGCACCCCTCTTGTCACTTTTCCCCAGGATGACGAGGAACCATAGAGGAGGAGTGTTTGGGTTCGGTTAGTCAAATCCACCTAAGAGTTTCCTCATCCAGCCCACATTTTAGAAGCTTAATCGCAAAAATATTATGGGGGACTACGTCAAAAGCCTTACTGAAATCAAGATGCACTATTTCCACAGCTGTTCCCTGATCAACAAAGTTTGTAACTCCATCCAGAAAAAGGGGGGAGAGATTTCTCTGGCTTTTCTTGTTTTTGTATGTTTATGTTTTTGTATGTTTATGTTGTGAAATCTTCAGATGAAAGGCACATGAATATTAAAAATGATAAAAAATAAGGATATTGACAGGCTGAAACATTTGCAAAGGAAGGTGATTTATGTATTTATTTAATTTGTCTACCACCCAACCTAGTGGTGCCAACTTGAATAAAATATTGGTGGGGGGCCAGGTAAGGCCTGCTTTGCACAATCAAACACATGACGCATGCAGGCCATTGGAATGGTAATGCCTATCAACTGGGGGGTGGCCTCCTAAAATATATCATTGGGGGGCAAAAACCCCTCAGCCTCTAAGTGTTGACTCCTGTTCCCACGTCTCAGGACGGTTACAACATAAAAACACAACATAAAAACACAAAATACACATCAGTAACTCATCTCCCCACCACATGTTAAAAGGGCCTTAGATGTTAATCAGCCGAGGGCCTGGTTAAAAAGGTGTGTATTAACAAGGCTCCTAAAGCTATAGAATGAAGGGTTTATCCCCTGTATGAATTCTCTGATGCTTAGTGACAGCAGAGCTGTGACTGAAGCTCTTTCCACATTCCCCACACTGATAGGGTTTCTCTCCTGTGTGAATTCTCTGATGGGAATTGAGGTTGGAGCTCTGACTGAAGCTCTTTCCACATTCCATGCACTGATAGGGTTTCTCCCCTGTATGAATTCTCTGATGCTTAGTGAGATGGGAGCTCGTCCTGAAGCTCTTCCCACATTCCCCACACTGATAGGGTTTCTCCCCTGTATGAATTCTCTGATGGGAATTGAGATTGGAGCTCTGACTGAAGCTCTTCCCACATTCCATGCACTGATAGGGTTTCTCCCCTGTATGAAGTTTCTGATGCTTAGTGACAGCAGAGCAGAGACTGAAGCTCTTTTCACATTCCCCACACTGATAGGGTTTCTCTGCTGTATGAATTCTCTGATGGGAAGTGAGACTGGAGCTTGTAATGAATTTCTTTCCACATTCCCCACACTGATAGGGTTTCTCCCCTGTATGAATTCTCTGATGATTAGAGAGATGGGCGCTCCAACTAAAGCTCTTCCCACATTCCACACACTGATAGGGTTTCTCCCCTGTATGACTTCTCTGATGCTTAGTGACATCAGAACTGTGACGGAAGCTCTTTCCACATTCCACACACTGATAGGGTTTCTCACCTGTATGAATTCTTTGATGGGAAGTGAGAGAGGAGCTATCAGTGAAGCTCTTTCCACATTCCCCACACTGATAGGGTTTCTCCCCTGTATGAATTCTCTGATGATTAGAGAGATGGGCGCTCCAACTAAAGCTCTTCCCACATTCCACACACTGATAGGGTTTCTCCCCTGTATGACTTCTCTGATGCTTAGTGACAGCAGAGCTGTGACTGAAGCTCTTTTCACATTCCCCACACTGATAGGGTTTCTCCCCTGTATGACTTCTCTTATGGTAAGTGAGATGGGAGCTCTGAATGAAGCTCTTCCCACATTCCATGCACTGATAGGGTTTCTCCCCTGTATGAAGTTTCTGATGCTTAGTGACAGCAGAGCTGTGACTGAAGCTCTTTTCACATTGCCCACACTGATAGGGTTTCTCTCCTGTATGAATTCTCTGATGGGAAGTGAGACTGGAGCTTGTAATGAATTTCTTTCCACATTCCCCACACTGATAGGGTTTATCCCCTGTATGAATTCTCTGATGGGAAGTGAGATTGGAGTTCTTATTGAAGCTCTTTCCACATTCCCCACACTGATAGGGTTTCTCCCCTGTATGAATTCTTTGATGAGAAGTGAGATGGCAGCTCATACTGAAGCTCTTTCCACATTCCACACACTGATAGGGTTTCTCCCCTGTATGAATTCTCTGATGCTTAGTGAGATGGGAGCTCCAACTAAAGCTCTTTCCACATTCCCCACACTGATACGGTTTGTCTCCTGTATGAATTCTCTGATGCTTAGTGAGATTGGAGCTCTGAGTGCAGCTGTCTCCACACTCCAAATTTTTGCATGGCTTCTCCTCTCTGGGGATTTTGTCATGTTCACCTTTGTTCTCGATTTCCAATTCATCACAATCTGCAATGGAGACAAAAAGGGATTAGAGTCTCAGGAACAAATGAAGAAGAACTGAAGGGAGTTGCGTGTGTGTTCATTACCTTTGTGGTTTGTCATTAACCAATATATTTCTTATTAGATTCTGATGGGTTGTTGAATGTTGCTTTCTTTGATATACTGTAGTGGTAAAATTGTGACCAAGCTGCGGGAGGCAGTGGAAGATAGGGGTGCCTGGCGTGCTCTGGTCCATGGTGTCTGGGCCTGGGCAGTTCAGAGACCCAACCGTGGTATAAAAGGGCAGAACTGGAGGAAGATGTTTCACAGAAAAAACTGCAATTTGCTGTTCAAGGTTTATTGTGGGAGTGTTAGTTCCCAGGGGTTGTATTGGGCGCTGTTGAGCTCTGTGGAAATGTTTGAGGTTTGTTACATAGAGGTATTTTTTGAATTTCCAGGCAGATAGGACAATCCCACAGGGAGCCTTACCAAGAGAGGCCACGATCCCACGATTCTCCTCCATGACGTCCTTATGCAGAGCTCTCTGGTCAGGATCCAGCAATGCCCACTCCTCGTCCGTGAAACAAACAGCGACATCTTCAAAGCACACTGGACCCTAAAAGAAAAAGGAAATGTACTCTTCCGAGACAGCAGAAATATGATCTGCTACACAATGCTCTGTTCTTTCCTTCCTCTTAATTGCTGTGTTGTTTTGATACGATTGCTTTCAATAGGATTGACACTTTGACACGCATTCTGGAAACGTATGTCTAGATGCTTGGTTCTCGCCTTAAACTGCCCAGATTCTGCCAACTTCAGACAGGGTTGATTGTCTTCCCAAACAGTGATGGGCAGGCAACAATCCCCATAGATCTCTTGCACCAGGCATCTACAGAACTCCAGTTCCCTGCACAATTCCGACAGTGCAATGAACTCAGCCTCAGTAGAGGACAGCGCAATGAAACTTTGCTTCCAGGACTTCCACCCAACTAGAGATTCCCCAAGGTTTATTACCATCCCAGATACGGACTTCCTGTCATCCAGATTCACCCCGTTGCTATCTGCCCATTAAGTAAGCGCCGTCTCACCTGCAGCTGACAGCTTGAGATTGAAGTCCTTGGTATCCTGCAGGTAACGCAGCACCCGCTTGATACCATGCCAGGCATTTACACTGGGCTTTGATGCTTCCCTACTGAGCAGATTGGTAGCAAAAGCAATGTCCGGCCTGCTCCATTGGGACAGATACAACAGACTACCCAGAGCTGACTGGAAGAGCTCAGCGTTTTCGCACTCAACGCGTTCTGCTAGCCGACTGTCTTTCACGTAGCTCGTCTCCATGGGTACTCTAACCCCTGCACAATCAGACATTCTGAACTTCTCAAGCAACTGCTCAATCTTGCCTTTCTGACTGAGCAAGAAGCTTCCATCTTCAGTCCTGTCTATCTGAACACCTAAGTAGATCCTTACTGCACCCAGGTTCTTGAGCTGAAACCGTTTTCCAAGCTCTTTGGCAAACTTCTGCACCTGTTTGTTTGCCCCTGAGATGTGAATGATGTCATCAACAAAGATCAACACCATTTCCTGTGACTCTCCTGACCCTTTAAGGTACAGGCAGCTGTCAGCAAGACTCTTCTTGAAACCTAGCTTCTCTAAGGCTTTAAGCCATAAATGGACTTGTGAAACTTCCATACAGTATTCGGCTCATTGCCCTCAAACGCTGGAGGAGGAAGCATGTACAGATCCTCCTGGAGGTCTGAGTTCAAATAGGCCACATCCACATCAAAGTGATACACCTGAAAAACTCTGTGCAGCAATGGCTAAGAGCATGTGCAGAGTTTCACTTTTGGAAGTGGGGGCATATACCTCAGTATAATGCAGCCCCTTTTGCTGCGTGAACCCTCTGGCTACTAGTCTAGCCTTGTACTGTGGTTCCCCTGTTGCTGTGGGTTTAAGACGGTAAACCCAGCGGCTGCTCACAGCCTGCTTGCCCACTGGCAACGTTGTGAGGGAGAACACACCTAGAGACTCCATTGAGCTCATCTCCTTCTGCATTGCCTCATGCCCTTTCCTGGCTTCTTCCTGAGGCAGTTTCTGAACACCCTCAAAACTCTCGGATTCACACTGTGCCATGCCAACCCACACACTTGTGACTGCAAACCTGTCAGGAGGTTTACCTTTCGTTGTGCGAGCTGAACATCTCAACCCAGTTTCAGGTACCCCCTCAGACCCACTAGGAACAGCTAGAACGTCCTTTGCCTCAGAGAGCTCCCCCTCTGGACTTCCGGGTTGGCGCCATCGCCGAATGGCGGACTCCCTCCGAGCTCCGGAGGGAGTCTGCTCGGCAGGGGCTGGGTCCTACCGCGCCGGCGACGCGGGGACCCTCAAAAACCACGGGCATGGAGCCCGTGGACATGGGGACTCGGCTGGTACCGTCAGCGCCCTCCCGACTCGTGAAGGAGCCTTTTTAAAGGCTACGGATCGGGTGCCGGGGAGTGGCGTGGTACTGTGAGTCTATCGCTTCCCCTGCCGAGCGCAGCCGCATGCCATTCGTCGGAGAGCGCTGGCTTCTTCCATTGGAAATTCGGACATTTAACAACAACCCGTGAGTAATTGGGTAACCGGGTATAAAAGGAGAAAAAAAGGAATTTTTTTCGGATTCGGCACAAGCGGGGGGGATCTAAAAAGGAAGTCAGTCCCCTCCCTGATTGTAAACATGCTAAAACAAGGACTGAGAAACCAAGATCGATCCAGAAGTTTATTGCTGATAAAAAATATCAATTCCACTATGGGATACTACAAGAGTTGTGCTGGAGGAGAAAAGTCGAGGGTGAGAGGGAAAAGGCAACCCCCCCCCTGGGAACCGGGGCGATTTGGAGAACCTGGTGGAGAGAGATGGAGAGTTTGACAGCTGTCAAAGTAGCTGTCAAACCTTGAGAATACAAAGAGGACTTTGTTACAAGTATTTTGCTGGTTAATTTTGTTACAATTGGACATAATTATGGATACAAAATGTCGGGGGGGGGGAGAAACAACAACTTGACTTTTGGATTAGAGAACACAAAGTTACTGCAACCCCCCTAGAGGGGCTTCGGGACATTACAAGTGGCGTATGTGGAAAACTACTCCGGGATGTGTACTGGTCTTAGCTCCTGGGAAAGTAGCAAAACTGAAATATTGTTTTGTCTACAGAGGTGACAACACAATAGAATCTTTCTATTGAAGCAAGGTAGGAACTGGACGTAAGTTTTTGTTCCTGAATAACAAACCTCTGTAGAGATACTAGATTTCAGAATAAGAATGGTTTTGCAGCTGAACAAGACAGAAACCTGAGAAAGTAAGAAACAAAAGAGCAAAGGACCAACTATGCCACGGAAAGAACAATGGGAGGAGCAACAATGACCAAGGGAAATTAAAGGCCTCTATTAGACTGGATTTTTGAAATTAAACATTATTAAAACAAGCAAATTTAAAGAAAACCGGCAAGATGGATTGAGGAAAATTTGGCTGTGGACTTGAGACCTCCAGGCCGACAACATACAGACTGATGGACATGGGGAATCCAAACCGGGGAAGGGAGGGGGAATTCTAGAATCCAAAGGCTATGTAACCAACTTTTGGAATCTTCTTCTATCTTCTATCTTTTATCTTTCTATATAACTTTGGTATTTTGATTTAACATGTTTTGGAAAAAAAAAGGGGGGAATTCGTGGAAGGAAACGGGCCAGATCTTGGGGGAAAAATCTTTGTCTTATTTTGTTAAAGATGAGGAGGGATGTTAAGATTGTAATTTAAATTGGCTAATAGGTACAACATATTAGGTTTAAATTGGGAATGAGAACTTGTGGAACCAACGTATGGAAAGGGGAATACAGTCGGGAGGGGAAGGAGGGAGTCCCAGAAAGAAGGTTATGAAAATAAGGGTTTAAAATTGGTCTTTCTTTTTCTTTCTTTTCTTTATCTTTTCTATCTTTTCTATTCTGTTATTATTGGAAATTTTAATAAATATGATTATAAAAAAACAACAACAGAGAGCTCCCCCTCTGACTTACTGCGCCGTTTAGACTTCTCAGCTGAACCTGTGGGTGAGGAAGGAGCACTTCTCTGTTCAAGCTTCACAGCTTTAGGAGAAGTTCTTCCCTCTACCTGCTCTGGGTCAGGACTCTGTGCCTCAGCAGCAGGTTCAACCTCTACCTCTTCCTCATCAGCAGAGTCAAGCAGACTCTCTGAAAGAACATCAGGGTTCCCATGTATGTGTGTCCATCCATTCTACTCACAGAACTCAGCACTGCTGCTGAGCAGAATCCTGGACTGATTGCCTGTTGGATAGGCAAATCTCCACCCCATGGTCCCTGGCTCATACCCACAGAAAATCATCTTTTGGGACCTAGGGCCACCCTTTCTGAGCTTGGCCTTTGGCACAATGACCCGGGTCTCGCAGCCTGAGTACAGCTGGGTTAAAGTGGTTCTGTTATGTCTTCTGTCAAGGTCATGCTGACTATAAGAAGAGGCCAGAAGGAGACTGGGTTTCTTTCTCTCTCTCTCTCTCTTCCTTCTGGTGTTCTGTACATAGCATGCTGAGTGTTGAAGTTTAAACTTATTATAAGTTGTGGGAAATTTCAGTTAAGTTTGCTGCAACTGGATTTCTTATGGACAGGGCCAATCCTGAATGTTTTGGATTTGGGACCATTATGCTCATTTGTCTTCAGTAGCAGTAAAGCTCTGCTGGGTGAAATACAATTGCCTCTGGTCTATTTTGGGGGATCCTGCAACGTCTTTACGTTTTCACTCTGGTAACTATACATTGGAGTTCTGCCTGGATCAATACTGAGTAGAATTCCATGACAGGGTCTTCCTCCATGAAATCAGCTGCCAAAAGAGAAGGCCACTAGCTCCCCACAGCTTTCCAAGTCCCCTCCTCTCTGGGGTTTCTGGCAAGCGATTGAACAGTGCGCCAGTGTGCAGCCTGCCTTTGCTCCTCCATTGTCAGACAACTCCTGGCTCAGAGAGACAAGCAGGGAGGGGGGCTTATGGCAGAAGGAGAGGGAGCCCCCGGTGGCTCCTCCTTCTTCTGACTCACCTCTGCCTCTCGACCTTCCTCCTCCCACTCGTCTCCTTCCTCTTCTGCCTCTGATTCTGCACTGCATTCTGCCTCAGAGTCTCCCAGCTCACTAAGCCCTGTTATCCCTTCAGCTTCTGACACCTCCTCTTCCCAGGCTTCTCCCTCTTCTCCCTCTGACCGCTCATCCTTCCTCCACCTCCACTCCTTGGGCTGAGACATTTTCCCTTCCTGGTTCCCCGGCTGCTTCCTCCCACCATTCCTCTGTGCCCAACCAGTCCATGACATTGCTCCATCCCTCGGCCTCTGTCCCCACAAGGCAGCTCCCCCTGACCTGATCTGGTTCCACAGCCGCTGCTTCCCTTCTGCCCCCATGAAAAGGTGGATCAGGAGGTCTTGCTGGCATCATTCTGTCTCCTGAAAGAGAAAACAGGTAAGCAGGATGCCAGGCGTGCCCATGTCTCTCACAGGTGAAACAGAGCATCTCTATCTACAGATGGGCCTTTCAGAAAGCCTTACCTGCTGAGAGCATTTGGACATTTGTGCCCATTTCATATGTTAGTCATGCAGAAATACATCTCTCCTTCTCTGGACCCTTCCTCCCAACTCCCCCCCCAAAAAAAAGACTTGATGAAAAGAACCCAGAGATTATATGGGAAACCAACAGAATGAGACCAAATGGAGAAAAACCTCCTTCCTCCTTACCCAGTGGCCTCTCTCTGGTGTCCAACAGAGGCCTTTCTGCCTCACAGGAATCTAGGTCCATTTCCTCAAAACAATCCTTTTCCTGAAAAAGCAACAAGGATTCAAAACAGAGAATGAATGACAAGAAATAGCAGAAAGATAATGGAAAAGTAAAAAAACTTTAAGGGTGTGAGATCTCATTCCATGGATGCCTTCCCAGAAAAAGGATGGGCCATCAGCAGAGCATTATGGGATGTTCTCCATCCTCTTTGGAGCCCCTAATAATAATAATAATAATTTTTTATTTCTACCCCACCCTCCCTAGCCAGAGCCAATCTTTTGGCGGCTAACATCATAAATCTAACACAGTATACAAAGAACATAAGAACAGGCAATCGATTAATTAAAATACTTCTTAAAATTAGTTCAAAACAAATTAAAATCTGGACAGACGGCAGTCCACTGGAATAATAATAATAATAATAATAATAATAATAATAATAATAATTTATTATTTATACCCCACACATCTGGCTGGATTTTCCCAGCCACTCTGGGCGGTTTCCAAAAGAATATTAAAATACTGTGATACATCAAACATTAAAAACTTCCCTAAACAGGGCTGCCTTCAGATGTCTTCTAAAAGTCTGGTAGTTGTTCTTCTCTTTGACATCTGCTGGAAGGGCGTTCCACAGGGAGGGCGCCACTACCGAGAAGGCCCTCTAGCTTGTTCCCTGTAACTCGGCCTGTCGCAGTGAGGGAACCACCAGAAGGCCCTCGGCACTGGACCTCAGCGTCCGGGCAGAATGATGGGGGTGGAGACGCTCCTTCAGGTATACTGGACAGAGGCCGTTTAGGGCTTTAAAGGTCAGCACCAACACTTTGAATTGTGCTCGGAAACGTACAGGGAGCCAATGTAGGTCTTTCAAGACCGGTGTTATGTGGTCTCGGCGGCTGCTCCCAGTCACCAGTCTGGCTGCCGCATTCTGGATTACTTGTACTTTCCAGGTCACCTTCAAAGGTAGCCCCACGTAGAGCACATTGCAGTAGTCCAAGCAGGATATACCCAGAGCATGCACCACTCTGGCGAGGCAGTCCGCAGGCAGATAGGGTCTCAGCCTGCGTACCAGATGGAGCTGGTACACATCTGCCCTGGACACGGATTTAACCTGTGCCTCCATGGGCAGCTGTGAGTCCAAAATGACTCCCAGGTTGTGCACCTGGTCCTTCAGGGGCACAGCTACATCATTCAGGACCAGGGAATCCTCCACACCTGCCCGCCTCCTGTCCCCCCAAAAACAGTACTTCTGTCTTGTCAGGATTCAATCTCAATCTGTTAGCCACCATCCATCCACCAACCATCTGCCTCCAGACACACAGGACCTTCACCGCCTTCACTGGTGCTGATTTAAAAGAGAGGTAGAGCTGGGTATCATCTGCATACTGATGGACACCCAGCCCAAACCCCTTGATGATCTCTCCCACCGGCTGCATGTAGATGGTATCAAACGCCGCTGAGAGATCCAGCAGAACTAGGAAACAGCTCTCACCTTTGTCCCTAGCCCGCCGGAGATGATCAGCCAGTGCGACCAAGGCAGTTTCAGTCCCGTGATGAGCTCTGAATCCCGACTGGAAGGGATCCAAATGGTCCGCTTCTTCCAGGCGTGCCTGGAGTTGTTCGGCAACCGCTCGCTCAATCACCTTGCCCAGGAATGGAAGATTTGAGACTGGGCGATAGTTGGCCATCGTGGCCGCAATAAAGATGGTTTTTGAAGAAGTGGTTTAAAGCATCCCCTACCACTCTCTGGAAACCATTTGGATCCATTAAGTGGCGGGGGCGGACCATCCGAATTGGTCCCACCTCCCTGCAGAGGGGAAGGGTCACGGAGAAGTCCATTTGCACCAGGAAATGATCTGACCTTGGCACTTCTTTCGTTTCGCTTTTACTTAGTGTCAGATCACCAACATCCATGGAGGTAAACACCAGGTCCAAGGCATGTCTGCGGCTATGGGTTGGGCAGGACTTATTCAGGGACAGCCCCATGGAGGCCATGCTTTCCACGAAGTCCCGAGCGGCCCCTTGTAAGGTCGTGTCGGCATGGATGTTAAAATCCCCCAGGACAACCAAGCTAGGTGTCTCCAGGAGAACATCCGCCACGACCTGAAGCAGCTCAGGCAGGGAATCCTTGGTGCAGCGGGGAGGTCGGTACACCAAAAGGAATCCTGTACTGCCCCTATTGCCCAACTTCCAGAACATGCACTCAGAGAACTGGGTCTTCCCAATAGGACGCCTGGTGCAAACTAATGACTTCCTAAAAATCACTGCAACCCCCCCTCCCCGCCCACATGACCTGGGTTGCTGTGCGTAAGAGAAACCTGGTGGACAAGCAGCGGCAAGGACAGGCCCATCTGCTTCATCCAACCAAGTCTCTGTCACACATGCCAGGTCAAGTCCTCCATCCATGATCAAGTCAAGTAAAAATGAGAGTGGTTAATATTCGCTAGGGCCAACTACTGTTACCACTGGTCTTATAAAGGAGGTGTGAGCGGGCTAGGAAGCCTCTTTAATGCTTATTCTTGTAGTGAAAGAAAAGAATCAGACTGAACCCTGAACCCTGAAGGCCTGGCGGAACAGCTCTGTCTTGCATGCTCTGAGGAAAGATGTCAAATCCCACAGTGCCCTGGTCTCTTGTGAGAGAGCGTTCCACCAGGACGGAGCCACATCCGAAAAGGCCCTGGCTCTGGTCAAGGTAGTATCCAGAGGAAAGTCTCCCTCACCTGCTTTCTCTCCTCTGCCTGACTCAGGAGGAAACCTTCGGCCAGGGCCACCGCCTGGGAACTGGTCTCTGCTCCACAGTCCCTCACCCAGCTCTCCATCTCCGGGGGAAGGACAGCCAGGAACTGCTCCAAGATCACCAGGTCCAGCATCTCAGCTTTCGTGTGCCTTTCTGGCTTCAGCCACTGAAGGTCAAGGTGGTGGAGTCGGCTGCAAACCTCTCGGGGTCCTTTGGCCTCCTGGCAGCAGAACTGCCTCAACAGTTGGCTCTGCACCTCTGAGTGGAGGGTGTCCTCCTCACCCAGGATCTTCAGCACAGAGTTTTCCCAGAATCCCCCACTGCTCCCAGTTTGGTTGGCATGGCCTCTTCCTGCTTCAGGGCCAGCTGTGTCTCGCTGATCCATCTGTGCTCTCAGGAAGCCTCGGAGAGATCGGAAGGAACCCTTTGGTCTTCTGCCAATTCCTGTCCGTCTGAATGAGAAGCTCTAGCAAATCCTAGGAAGCAAATACATTGTTCTGTTACAGAATTTGTAGGTCAGGAGAAGAAACAGATCCCTGAACAAGCATGGATGAGTCTTGCCAGGAATCAGGACTGGACGGTAGCAGAGCCCAAACCATGAGATACCTTTTTGAAAAGAAAGAGGAGGAGGAAGGGGAGAAGAAGTCAGTCTCCAGCCCTCTAGCAATGCAGAATGTGGAGGCAACTGAAGGGATTTCTGGGAGATGAGTCAGCCTGGTTGCTCCTGCCTTCCAGTCAATGCATGAAGTCAGAACTGACTGACAAGGGAGGCATTTGAGAAATGGATGCTTGGCTCTAGTGGGGGTCCTCATCCGGGGGTCCTCAGGAGTTGCTCCCCACCCCCACTCCCCTGCTTCTGTCTCCTTTTCTTGCACTTGGACTCTCTGCCGCTCTCAAGACAGACTCCTGGGGTGGGGTCCTTTTTCTTTGCTCTGAGGGCCAGGTATACATCTGTTCAACCCCCTGAGGGCCAAGTGGGTGGGGCCAAATACATCTCCTTTGGAATTTAGGCAGCTAATTGATTATTATTATTCTCTTAGATGGCTTAACACACGCACAGCCCTTGATGCCAAGGTCCCTGGAGGCTCAGTGAGCAGCAGCGCGCATTTCCGGCTGCTTTGCCAGCAACAATCCCTTTGGGAGAGAGAGGATGTGGTCCTGGGATGCCCTGCTCTGGGTGCGAGGGGATTGCTGCAGTGGCCTCCGTGGGGAGCTGCCCTGGGAGAGACTGGGAAACTGGTCCCCAATGCAGCAGCCAGACTCTGGGCTGGGATCCCTCTCTTTACTCCTGGCCTCTCTCTCTCTCCCACCTTTCCTTCCTCCCTCCCTGTGGGGTTTTCTTGGGGGGGTGTCTAGCCCACCTCCTTGTCCAGCTTTCGAAAACCATTTGCACCTGTTCCCTCTGTTGTGCAGTGATGCTGAGAAGACGTCACACAGAGTCAAAGTTCTAGGGACTCCTTTGTTTGAAGAAGGGAGATTTTTTCTGAAAGGGGGGGTGGAGGGTCAAATGAGTTTGGGATCCTCTGATCTGCAGGAAGGAGAGCGTGGCAGACCTGGCCCCTCCCTGATCAGGCCCCCCCCCCGGCCTCCTCCCCTGCTGCAGCCCTGGGACCCCCACCAGATCCCAGAGAGAGAGGAGACTCACCAGATCCCAGAGAGAGAGGAGGCTCACCAGATCCCAGGAGGGAGAGCGAGGCAGCCCTTGCAGGAGAGACACCCAAGCAGGGAAGGACTGGGGAGGGAGGGGCCTTGGCTCTGGAGGACCTGCCCCCCCCGTCCGCTTGCTGGCCTCTCTAGGAAGGCAGCTCGGTTCCCGTTAACCCTTGCAGTGCCGAGTCCCCCCAGTTCAGCCCCCCCCCCGCGCATTGCACACTCGCTTAGCCAGGGCAGAACTCTGATTTCTATTCATTTCTGTTCTTTTGAATGGCTCTAAGGGGGCAGCTTCCTCCTGGATCCGCCTATTGGGGGGGGGCCTTTGGCTCTTGGCTGGGCTCTGAGCATCTCCCTCGGTCCCTTGGGGGGGGCCTTTGGCTCTTGGCTGGGCTCTGAGCATCTCCCTCGGTCCCTTTTTTTGGGGGGGGGCTGTGGCTCTTGGCTGGGCTCTGAGCATCTCCCTCTGTCCCTTTGGGGGGGGCCTTTGGCTCTTGGCTGGGCTCTGAGCATCTCCCTCGGTCCCTTGGGGGGGGCCTTTGGCTCTTGGCTGGGCTCTGAGCATCTCCCTCGGTCCCTTTTTTTGGGGGGGGGCTGTGGCTCTTGGCTGGGCTCTGAGCATCTCCCTCTGTCCCTTTTGGGGGGCCTTTGGCTCTTGGCTGGGCTCTGAGCATCTCCCTCGGTCCCTTGGGGGGGGCCTTTGGCTCTTGGCTGGGCTCTGAGCATCTCCCTCGGTCCCTTTGGGGGGGGGCCTTTGGCTCTTGGCTGGGCTCTGAGCATCTCCCTCGGTCCCTTGGGGGGGGCCTTTGGCTCTTGGCTGGGCTCTGAGCATCTCCCTCGGTCCCTTTTTTTGGGGGGCCCTTGGCTCTTGGCTGGGCTCTGAGCATCTCCCTCGGTCCCTTGGGGGGGGCCTTTGGCTCTTGGCTGGGCTCTGAGCATCTCCCTCGGTCCCTTTGGGGGGGGGGCCTTTGGCTCTTGGCTGGGCTCTGAGCATCTCCCTCGGTCCCTTGGGGGGGGCCTTTGACTCTTGGCTGGGCTCTGAGCATCTCCCTCGGTCCCTTTGGGGGGGCCTTTGGCTCTTGGCTGGGCTCTGAGCATCTCCCTCTGTCCCTTTGGGGGGGGCCTTTGGCTCTTGGCTGGGCTCTGAGCATCTCCCTCGGTCCCTTTGGGGGGGGGCCTTTGGCTCTTGGCTGGGCTCTGAGCATCTCCCTCGGTCCCTTTGGGGGGGCCTTTGGCTCTTGGCTGGGCTCTGAGCATCTCCCTCTGTCCCTTTGGGGGGGGCCTTTGGCTCTTGGCTGGGCTCTGAGCATCTCCCTCGGTCCCTTTTTGGGGGGCCTTTGGCTCTTGGCTGGGCTCTGAGCATCTCCCTCGGTCCCTTTGGGGGGGGGCCTTTGGCTCTTGGCTGGGCTCTGAGCATCTCCCTCGGTCCCTTGGGGGGGGGCCTTTGGCTCTTGGCTGGGCTCTGAGCATCTCCTTCGGTCCCTTTGGGGGGGGGGCCTTTGGCTCTTGGCTGGGCTCTGAGCATCTCCCTCGGTCCCTTGGGGGGGGCCTTTGGCTCTTGGCTGGGCTCTGAGCATCTCCCTCGGTCCCTTTGGGGGGGGCCTTTGGCTCTTGGCTGGGCTCTGAGCATCTCCCTCGGTCCCTTTGGGGGGGCCTTTGGCTCTTGGCTGGGCTCTGAGCATCTCCCTCGGTCCCTTTGGGGGGGGGCCTTTGGCTCTTGGCTGGGCTCTGAGCATCTCCCTCGGTCCCTTTTTGGGGGGACTTTGGCTCTTGGCTGGGCTCTGAGCATCTCCCTCGGTCCCTTGGGGGGGGCCTTTGGCTCTTGGCTGGGCTCTGAGCATCTCCCTCGGTCCCTTTGGGGGGCCTTTGGCTCTTGGCTGGGCTCTGAGCATCTCCCTCAGTCCCTTTGGGGGGGGGCCTTTGGCTCTTGGCTGGGCTCTGAGCATCTCCCTCGGTCCCTTTTGGGGGGGGCCTTTGGCTCTTGGCTGGGCTCTGAGCATCTCCCTCGGTCCCTTTGGGGGGGCCTTTGGCTCTTGGCTGGGCTCTGAGCATCTCCCTCGGTCCCTTTGGGGGGGGGCCTTTGGCTCTCAGCTGGGCTCTGAGCATCTCCCTCGGTCCCTTTGGGGGGGGCCTTTGGCTCTTGGCTGGGCTCTGAGCATCTCCCTCGGTCCCTTGGGGGGGGGCCTTTGGCTCTTGGCTGGGCTCTGAGCATCTCCCTCGGTCCCTTTGGGGGGGGGCCTTTGGCTCTTGGCTGGGCTCTGAGCATCTCCCTCGGTCCCTTTGGGGGGGGCCTTTGGCTCTCAGCTGGGCTCTGAGCATCTCCCTCGGTCCCTTTGGGGGGGCCTTTGGCTCTTGGCTGGGCTCTGAGCATCTCCCTCGGTCCCTTTGGGGGGGCCTTTGGCTCTTGGCTGGGCTCTGAGCATCTCCCTCGGTCCCTTTGGGGGGGGCCTTTGGCTCTTGGCTGGGCTCTGAGCATCTCCCTCGGTCCCTTTGGGGGGGGCCTTTGGCTCTTGGCTGGGCTCTGAGCATCTCCCTCGGTCCCTTGGGGGGGCATTTGGCTCTTGGCTGGGCTCTGAGCATCTCCCTCGGTCCCTTTTTTTGGGGGGGGGCCTTTGGCTCTTTGGCTCTTGGCTGGGCTCTGAGCATCTCCCTCGGTCCCTTTGGGGGGGGCCTTTGGCTCTTGGCTGGGCTCTGAGCATCTCCCTCGGTCCCTTTGGGGGGGCCTTTGGCTCTTGGCTGGGCTCTGAGCATCTCCCTCGGTCCCTTTTTTTGGGGGGGGCTGTGGCTCTTGGCTGGGCTCTGAGCATCTCCCTCGGTCCCTTTGGGGGGGGCCTTTGGCTCAGGGCTGGGCTCTGAGCATCTCCCTCGGTCCCTTTGGGGGGGCCTTTGGCTCTTGGCTGGGCTCTGAGCATCTCCCTCTGTCCCTTTGGGGGGGGCCTTTGGCTCTTGGCTGGGCTCTGAGCATCTCCCTCGGTCCCTTTGGGGGGGGGCCTTTGGCTCTTGGCTGGGCTCTGAGCATCTCCCTCTGTCCCTTTGGGGGGGGCCTTTGGCTCTGGGCTGGGCTCTGAGCATCTCCCTCTGTCCCTTTGGGGGGGGCCTTTGGCTCTTGGCTGGGCTCTGAGCATCTCCCTCGGTCCCTTTGGGGGGGGGCCTTTGGCTCTTGGCTGGGCTCTGAGCATCTCCCTCAGTCCCTTTTTGGGGGGCCTTTGGCTCTTGGCTGGGCTCTGAGCATCTCCCTCAGTCCCTTTTTGGGGGGCCTTTGGCTCTTGGCTGGGCTCTGAGCATCTCCCTCGGTCCCTTTTTGGGGGGGGCCTTTGGCTCTTGGCTTGGCTCTGAGCATCTCCCTCGGTCCCTTTGGGGGGGGTCTTTGGCTCTTGGCTGGGCTCTGAGCATCTCCCTCGGTCCCTTTGGGGGGGGGCCTTTGGCTCTTGGCTGGGCTCTGAGCATCTCCCTCGGTCCCTTTTTTGGGGGGGCCTTTGGCTCTTGGCTTGGCTCTGAGCATCTCCCTCGGTCCCTTGGGGGGGGGGTCTTTGGCTCTTGGCTGGGCTCTGA